>NW_008239054.1:1224183-1268013 GCF_000691975.1 Corvus brachyrhynchos | reverse complement strand
TGCCATAGCTCTGATCCTAAGCATGGTGTACCCAGTGCAGGTCATAGAGAAAAAAGAGAAAAGAACTGACAAGAAGATTATGCCATCCTTAACATCCACAGGGAACTCAATATTTTCAAAAAACTGCTGTGTCCAGTCTGAAAGCCTGGAAAAAAGCATTCTTTAATCCTCCCCCCAGGGGCTGGGTATGATTGTTGAGGCCACAGACATAGCAGCCTAAAGTAGGACAAGCTGACAAAGTTGAGTATATATTCCAAATTATGTTCATTGTCTTGGAGGTTATCATGCAGCAGGCATAATAGACTAATAAAGCAAATTTTATACCATACCCTGGTCTACACAGGAGCATTACAATCTGCAGACAGTTCCCCATGTGCGGAAAAATATAGAGAGCTAGGTACAAGACCTATGTAAGCATGTTGAACATCATAGTGAGTAGGTGGCTTCTACAATACAAAATTGTAATTCTGACTTTTCTCAGCAGCCAGCCTCACGTTGGGCGCCAAATTATGAAAACAAACCAGTGGGAGACACCAAGCCAGAATAACAATTTAATAGGGAAATAAAAGGAGGGGGGAAGGAAAAAAATAAAAGTGGATAACACTGGGTTAAACTGACAGAGTTAGGATATAACCTGGCACCCTGTTAGTCTGGTAGAATGGTGGCTGGGCGGCCTCTGAAGTGGCGATCCTGTAGAAAAAGGGTCTGCTCCTCCTCAGAAGGTCCAATGGTGGCTGTGTAGCTCCTGTCCTCTGGAAATCCAGTGGAAAGCGTTGTCTCTGGTGTTCAGTCTCAGATTATATCCACGATGGGATGCTTGGTTCCTCCCTCTGGGTGGAGCATCTCACAATGGGATAATGAGTCATGAGGCCAAGTGTTGATTAGGCTCATTAACAGAAGATGGTCCAGAGGGAGTTATCTCTGAGTCAGGTGGCAGGACAATGATGGGCAATTAACAGCAAGATAGTCTGGGGGGAGGAGGCAAGGAAACACTGCCCCACTTGATTTCAACGGCTCCTGAGGATGGGAATAGAATACACTGCAACCCAGGACAGTGTGATATTTTTTGCCAAGGAAAGAGATCAAAATGTACATAAAAATTGAATCTTTGTCAAACTCCTTAAAAAGACAGATTTCTGAAAAAAGATGGCTGTAATGGGTAAGGTTCTATGTAACCCCTTGTTGCAGAAAAACTTGTTTAGTGTGGTATACATATATAAAATAAAAGATGGTCCAGTATGCATACCAGGGGTAGGTTCACACCTCTCAAAGGGAGCCTGACTAACAGCATCCTCTTTTATTGTGGAATTTTGCATAGGATGCTATGAAAATAATGCTGGATTGGAGATGTATAAATTTTTACCAACCAAGCCACAGAACATTGGAAATGTGGAACTTGCTGTGGAAACCTTTCCTGGCTGGCATTGTTGTTGACTGGAGGAAGAGTAGTATACACAACACAGGGACAAAAGTCTTGCTCTGATGACTTTATGTAGCACAGTAAACCTTCCAAAAAATTTGAGAATGAGTATTTACAAAAAGCATTTGGTAGAAGCAATAAACCAAAATGGACTCAGAATTGTGTCAGAATTAACACTCTTGAAAACACTTGGTCAAGAATGAACGATGTTCCAGGAAGGATCTTTCAGATGGTCAGAAAATGGCTAACTTGGTTTGGTTTTGTTCTCTTTTATTTTTGTGGGGTTCTTTGTTTGTTTGTTTGTTTTTTATGCTATTGGAGATTTCAAAAAAGATGTAATATCAAGACTAGAAATGCTTTCACAGCATTAAGCAAGTCAGGAGCTTATTGAAATCAGAGAGAGCTAATAGACTAAACTGAGAGTTTCTAATTGAATACTGACTTCTGTGGTCCTTTAAAAATGGATGGCCTGATTAATTATTAGTGAAGAAATTATATACCTTTTAAAATATGCAGCAAATTCTTAGCACAGGAATTTGAGGAAGAAAATTGATTTATTTGGGGCATATACACAGAGTCTTTGAGCCTTTCTATGAAAAGCAATACTTTGAGGAAAAATCTCAACCAAGACACACCAGGGTAGGTGAAGCAATAGAACTTCAGAATTGAATTATGTTGGTTTTTTTTTTTATTTATTTATTTTGGTTTTTTTTACATTATATAATGAACACAATCAAATGTTACAACAAGACATTTCAAAAATAGGGAAGTGTATGAGATTCTTTCCTTAGGGCCAGGCTTCTACTGCAGCCTAGGGCTTTGTCATCTCTTTTTTTTGTCCTCTTTTGGTTGGCTTGACAGTAGTTCACCAAACTCAGATGCTAAAAAGGCATGAGTAGGAAGGTAAAATTTAATGAACTGTAGGCTCAAAGTGATATTCTGAAAAATAATTTTCTCTGAAGCATATGGTGTGATTGTATTCTGCAACCTGGACTTTCAGAGATGTAATGTCAGCAAAAGGATGAAAATCAGACTTTCTTTTCACATGGCTGTGGGAAAAATACAAACAGGAGTCTTCTTTCCTCTCCAAATCTGCTAATTTGGTTCTTAATGTGCAACAACTTCTCTACACACTCCAAGGCACTTTACAATATTAGGTAGTGTGATTAGAGAGGTAATTAGGCAACTCTGTAATAATGGGATGAGAGGGAACTGATGTTTTAAAGCCTGTACATTATAGTCAAAGCAATTCCATTCCATGAATAAATAAATCAGATCAATTTCTTCTTGTAGAGATACCTCATGCTGCAAGTGAGATTGGATGCTATGATTTAAAATCAGAGTGTAGGTATGGATCTTTACAGAACACAGAATTCATTCAGTCTCAAAAAACCACTCAAAAACTATGCAGAATGGTGTCTGGCAGTGGGTCAGTACCAGAGCTTGAAGAACCTAGTGAAAAAAATGAGAGACAGTTTTTTTTTTTGTAATAACAGCAGCAGAGAGCTTGTGAACATACTCTGATAGATATGAGAAAATGTATAAACAAAATCTATCAGAATGCATGGAAATCTTTAAATTCCTTCATGATGTGAGAAAACACGAGGTTCACAGGCTAAGAAGGGGCTTTGTTGACATAAAACCTGGAGGGTTTTTATCCAGAAATCTACATTCTTGCAGCTTGCTGCTGCAGTTGCTTTTGAATTCCTTCAAGCTCTCCTCTTTCTTATCTTCTGTAGGATGTTGACAGTGGGGTACATTGGGTGATCTAGGACTTTCTCTAGATGTATTAGTTTAAAGAATCCACTACACTTTCTGAAGGAGATGTGCTTCTCTAGACTATTCACAGCCTATTTCCTTTGCCAATTACTAGCCCTTTTTCCATCTAACTTGAGCCTTAATTTTAGTTTAGGCTTGTTCCTGTGTCCAGATTTAAAAAAGAAAAAAAATTACTGATCATTGGGAAATACCATGATGTCATGGTTGCTTTCAATGGCAATCATACAAACGCAGTAAAAAGACATGATATTTTCAAAATTACATAAAATATACTTTTATAATGGCACAAAGTCACTGAATATATCATGTCCAGAATCAAAATATTAATGAGTAGCTCTTTGCACTTTGCATGTAATATAGAAAACATGGATAAGGGTTTTCTTGTTTGCATATATAAGATCTTGAGACATGTCAGCAGTTTTTACTACTGTAGAGGATGTTACTTAGCATATGCTGTGCACACCCAAACAACCCAGATCTTAGTAACTATGGAAAATCATGTCGTTGCTGACACGAGAAATCTGACCTAGGGACCTCGTGAAAACTGCATGTCTCTCTACAGCTTGCACTAAAGAGAGAAGTCTCTTTACATGGAAAAGTCATGAATCCATAACGTATAGACCTGAGAAATTACAGCACAGGATGACATTTACATAGGTTAAAATACAACTGCCTTCCAAGAATTTATGAAAATTTATAGCTTTCTGAGAAATGTTTCTGAGAAGACGTTCCTATTAATATCAGGAACAGAGTTCATTTAAAAATGTATGAAGTCTGATCTCAGGTCTGATCCTGTGAGTTTTCAGGTGCCACAAGCTGTTACTAGGCACCTTGAGCTGAAACTGATGTTCATCAGAATAGAAAGCTCTCATGTCTCACGGGGCAGGGCCCTTGTCATCTTATTTCCAGGATTGTAATGATCGGGGACACACCAATAAGCAGAGAGAGAGGCAATTGCAGATACTGTATTTCCATAAACAATTAATGATGTCTCTGCTGTTAAGAGCAGGGAGTTTTTTATTCTGCAGAACATTGAGTCTTATGTTTAGTTGTACTAATATCTTTTGAAAGAAAAGAGAAAATGAAAATGAATAGCAGATCTAAATTACATTTAGAAGCACCTATGTTAAGCTGCATGTTGGAGTTTCCATGTAGAATTTACACTTGAAAGTTTTCAAATTACGAACATCAAAACTCCTTCTGTACTGTTTAGTTGTGGATAGTGCTAATTTAGTAGTTTGAATAAATGAAAATAGGGATTGTTTACAGGAAAACAGCACACCATTCTTGGAACATGAATTTAAATGATACTTTAACAAAACTATATTTTTTCTGCCATGGAGACACTATACATTTCTGCATTTCCCTAAAACACTTTGATATTGAGGGTATGCTTTTTGATACCCACTTTTCAAGAAAGAGATTAAGCATTCACAGATGGGAACACAGCATGCAGACTTGGGCCCTACTTATTTTACCCTTGTGATTAGACCCAACAAAATCAGTGTGAGAGATATAAGAGTGGAAAAATCTACTAATCTAAAAAAAGTATTTCCGATAATTGCTTGATGAATACTGTTAATATGTTTAGTGTGGCAAAAAAACTTGCTGTCCAACTGAGCTATCTTTCTACATGTGTTTAATTCTGGACTGCAGTGAAGGTCAGAAATATGAGGAGAGAGGTATTGTAAGAAAAACACAGTTGCCAAGCTATCTGAATGTATGTTCTTAATGTATGCATGGTTTTTCAGGCATTCTAGAGGGTGAATGATACTTGACATCCTTCCAAAAGAGGTTAAGTGTTTATGCAGGAAGGGAAGCTATGTATACCTTCACAGCATGCAGTGCTTTTTGTGTTTGTACGTTTGTTTGTTTTGGGGTTTTTTTATCACCACCATAAGTTGTGAATAATGAGTTCCTTTACTTTTTGTGGTTGTAGTTATCATAAGTAGTTTTACCTGAAGGGTATTGTAGTTTAGCTGTAGTAGAGCATTGCAGCTCGTGTAGGTCTTGAAAAACATGGTGCAGCATAATGAATGACTAGTGTTTCCAAATCTTGATTTGATCATTTATGTAACTCCTAAATTGCACTCCCTTACTGCAGCATTATTTACTTATATTTTGTTAGTAACTGAGCTGAAAGTTGGACATGGATCACCGGAGACCTTTCCTAGTTTACTCTATCCACTCTACTGTGGTTTTCAACTAATAGGTCTTACTGGTGAGACCTAAGCATATTGCAGATGCATTTTTGGGGCCAGGTGGATAAGTTGTAGATGACATCTTCTGTGGGAGCAGCCATGAGGGAATGCAGAAGTTCTGGAAATCTGGTAGTCTCAATACAGAAATTGGACCCCTGCTAGGTGCAAAAAATAACTAGATATTCTGAAATGAAAGAAAAAAAAAAAAGGAGGCATTTCATGTAACGTTGCTCCTTGCTTTCTGGTTATGAACTTGCAGCAAGTGGAATTTTTTAGCAAAATACATATTTTTTTACTTTTTTTAACTGAACATGGATCTGTAGCTCACTTCGGCAAAATATTTTTGTTTATAACTCACAAGGCAATTATTTTTACTGGCCTTGGGGCTTTGTGTGGTTTAGGCAGTCCTCTGTCATTTTTTGAGTCGTTTTTACTACTCTTCAAGACATGTTGCCTAGAAAAAGCAGATTAGAGGAAGTTGTGAACACATTAAATTCTTTAGCTTATTTTACAGAGCTAAGGCTCTCTGTTGGGTCTTAAAGTAGACTTTATGTTGTGATGGTTTTGCTATATCAGATCTATAAGGTTCATTTCCGTGTTGATCAAGTAAATTACCTGAACCAAATCCAGGAAAAAAAGAGAAATTTGCAAGCGTTAATCTTTTTATAAATAGCTAACATAATGGCATAATGATACAGGCAGAGAGATAGTTCTTATTTCACACTATCTTACATCAAAGTCACCCAATTGTGTTCCTGTTTTAGTTTGCTATTTCTGGAACAAATTTTTGTTTTGATATACCCTCTCTAAAATTTTCTCCCTCCTATTTAGTTATCTTTTTAAGCACCAGACGTTCAGAATTTTTTAAAAATGCCCTGCCCATAGATCCCAGACTCTATTAGTTGGGGTGACTTGTTAAACAGCAGACATCTCAAGAATAAATTGCATTTTTGACTTTGGAGCAATGCAGCAAGATCTCCAAAGATGTTTATACATCTTTAGAGAGTAAGATTGCTTTGATTTAAAATAGAAAAATTAAAAAGTCATTACAGCAGAGTTATATGTTCTCACTACTTCAATCAGTGCTGTAGATTTCACACCAATGCCCATTCTGACCTATATGAGATGAGCACCTGACCTTTTCATACTTCGTGAGATACTGTTTAACAAGATTATTTGTCATGGTAATATCTAAATTATTATGAGATATGTAAGTCAAATCTGCATGCTAATAATTTAGAGTTTTAAAGCAGATTAGAATCTCATTTTACTTCACCTGGAAGCTTTAAACCATATTCTCTATTAACTTAATTATTGTTAAGAGCAAGAGGAACTCTTAGAGTAAAATGAAGTGTTATACACATTTGCAGTCATACTAAGAATTTGTTGCCTATAACTTTTAGTTTTATGTTTTGAGCTAAAGCTGAAGTCATATTTTTGGCTTAGTCCATTTACAGCATTTCATACAGCACATTTCACAAGTCCTCAGTCTCACAAATACAGAAGAGGGGTGTGCTCTTAAAATGACAGACTGCTTCCATAAGCCATTTCTCTTACAGAAAAGAACAGACCATGTCATCTTGCAAAGTACAGCGTCAATGCCTGAAACGAGGGTAATGCATAGCAGCTGTTTTGGTACAGCTAGCGCTGTTTCTTTGTGCACAAGATGGCAGGTTTGGTTTTGCACTGCTAAGCTTGTCAAAAAATGTGGAATGGTTCATTGCAGGAACTTGATACTTAAAAGTCTTGTTGGTGCTATTTTTTCCTATATAGTTTTAAAGTCTGGATAGGTTAACTGCTCCTACATAGTCAATACTTCTCTGGTTGCTTGCTTTTCTCTATCTTCAAAAGACCAATATGGTAAACTGTTTTTTCTTTTTTCTTTTTTTTTTTTTTTTTTTTTTATGATTCCTCCAATTATTGGTTATCTACATTGCAATTTCTTTGGAATTTTCCCATGACAAATTATATTGAGAGAGCCAAATTATTCTGCCAGAGGGGCGTGATCTGTGGCATTGTAGGCACCTATGTGCCTTCAGTGGGGGTTTGGTTTTCTACACTTTTGATCTATTTACTTTCAATTTGGAAAACTCCTTAATATCTCTGAAGAATTCTCTCACCAGAATCTGCCAGCTCTTGTAAGTTTTATAGTAGGGCAGCAATTAATTGATAGTCTTCAAAAAAAGGAGGAAAAGAAAAAACCACAAATCTGATTTTTTTAGTTTGCTGGTGAGGTGGGATGATTCTATTTTAAATTGTTCTTGATTTCATGTCTATGGAGCTGTACATACATGAAAACACATAATTCTTTTGCTATAAGCCTATAGGGATTAAACTAAACAGAGACTTTTCTTGCAATAGCAACAGAGCATTTCTACTGTTTATTGTATAGTTATTGTCTCCATGAAAACAAGACATGTAGGAAGTTAGTGTCTTCAAAAATCCCAATGGATGGTATTTCTGCAGCCTTTCCAAAACAAAGGAAAAACGTTCACATTAAGTGACACACTTGACAGGCAGCAGTATTGAATTTTTTAGATCAATATCCAAGTTACAATAAACATCTTTACAGTTTAGGAACACAGCAAATTCTCTGGGTTTGTGTGAGCAGACTTTTAGTGTCAGTTGAAATTATCAGTGCAGAAGCACTGAGAACCAATGGTACCTTTTCTACTTTATTAGCAAAACAAACATGAAGTACTGTTGTGGCACCTTTTTGAACCAGGTACAATCCACTGAGAACCCAAAGCTTGGGTTTAGTACCACTGGGTTCAATGCAGCTATCAGTATTTACAGCAAACATAAGATTTCGTTTCCTCTGAATTCCCTATAAGAGCTTCACTCTCAAAAAGGATTACAATCTCTCTACAGGAAAGGAAATTTTTAGTCCTCTCATGCTTATTTTTCTTCAGATTGCTTTTCAAGTACCTGGAAGATTATGTACTTACACTGCACAAGGATCATTCTCAAAAAGAAGTAACATAATTATCTAGTTAATCAGACAGAGGGTTTTTTTCTTATTTTCATGCTTGCTGCTTTTTTTCTTCTGAGTCAAATTTCTGCTTTCATCTCTGCACAAAATGTCTTGTTTTGTCCCCTAAAAGGGCACAGCAGCCATAGGCACACATTGCAAGGTAGATTTAAGGCCCCATTTCCTGGGAGGAAATGAGCAGGATTCGGTAAGTAAGTAATTCTTAGGAGTCATTCAAGAAAAATGTTTACTTTTTATATATGTGTGTTTTGAACACCATATGGACAGCTGTGCATCCCAACAGCAGCAGGCAAGAAGTGGGCAACACCGCTGACAACACAGTGTTTTCAGATTCTGAGAGGCAGAACATATCCATCCTTGGAAGCCTATGCAGCTGGCCAGCTCCCAAGACCAAACTGAGATCTTATTACATGACACTGCTTTGGACAGTAGAGATTTATTTAAAAATGCTGCCAATGGGAAGTACGTCAAAAGCACTTCCCTACTCCCTCAGAATGACAGTTGCAAATTGATATCTGGATCTTCCACCAGCTGTTTGGAGCTCTCTGGCCTTTCCAGGTGAGAGGGTCACACTGGGCACACATGTTCCTTTCTGACCTTAAAAGTAATGGACTCTAGAGGTGAAAAATGAAAGTTCAGTCTAAGGTAAGTAGGGTTTGGTCCAAGTCAGTTAATGCATGTTGCAAGTATATTTTAGAGAAAAACAACTCAGCTTGAGTGAGTTTGAAAATGGAGTATGATAGCTACTATTATTTTACCAGGTATGGCTTTCATCACTGTATAAGATAACATACTTGATAAACATATATGGGACAGTAAAAGAAGGTAAAAAGTGGTGATCTTGGTGTACTTCCCTATTTCTCTTGAAAATTTAGTTTTATTGTCTAGTAGTCCAGGTGTTCTTTTATTTAGGGCTTGAATATTTTATCTTCAGTATTAACCTTTCTTTCAGTGATTGGAGTGGAGTTTTTAATCTTTTTTAAAATTTTTTTTTTTACATTTTATCAATTGTGGAACAGTGACCGACTTGCAAAGTACCTCACAAAATCCTGAGAGTTCCTTGAGTAATGCATTTTTCAGTTTGGTAGTCAGATAACAGACAGTAATATATTAGGGCTCAGGAGACTCCTAAAGGGAATTTCTTAAAACTGAGATAGGAAAGGTGGGGTGGTTTTCCCTTAGACAAAGATCTTTTGATATTTAAAATTATACTTAGGTAAGCTTTTCTCTTTAATGTTAGCACTTCAATAAAATACTTTTTCTGTATGCTATTTGAAAGAAAATAATAATAATATATACTTTGTTTTTCTCAACTGTCAGAATGAAATGTTTCTCTATCTTCAAAACCTTAGTCTCTGTATTTTAAAGCTGAATTCACAAAAAGGCTTAGTCCTTCCAAAGCTGAACTTCTTGATTAATTTTCTACTTATTAAAAAGTTTTATCCATCTCTCCTAGGAGCCAAATGTACCGTTGTTCCATCATAATTTATTAGATAGTTATAGTTACCAGAAAGGCCATGGAGCCTGGCACAGAACTTTAGCATGTTGCCAGTGTTTGTAAGAAACTCAATTTCACTATTTCATATGTGCTAAACTATGGCAAAATTGGGTTTTTGACGAGGTTGAATTCTTTGGAATTTTCAGCACTTTTATTTAAGAAAAAGAAGAAAGAACAATAGAGACTGTGTGTATAAGTACAGGTTTTCTATTATTTAGGGCTTGAATATTTCATCCTCAGTATTAACCTTTCTTTCAGTGATTGGAATTTTTGATCATATTCAGAGAGAGAAATTTAAACCAGCTTTTTTCCTCATGTGATGTTACTGACAAGAATCTTTCTGACTTATTAGAACCAGGTTTTAAACTCAAATTTTAAAATCAAAAGGGATTTAAAAATTTTTAATAGGGATTACACAATAGCTGGCATTGATTACTTGTACCTTTAAATACTCCGTTTCTAAATACCAGCTTATATGTACTCCCATAAAAATAATCAGACTTACTAGTCAAGATTCCTGTGGGAGAGGGAGCTTGAAATATTCACTGGAAGTTTGGAATTTTCTCTGATTTCACTGTTGGCAACATCTGGACAGGGCCACTGTCTCCTTCCTGTAGTCTTCCAAACCTATTTTCCTCAATCTTCTTTTACCCCTTTACTTAGGCTTCATTAGATCAGTTGTCTCCAGTCAGGGTTCCATTCCTGTTGGAAATTTTGACACTGTTGGTCAACTGATACAACAGTTTGGATATAGTCCTTCCCCTCTGTCTCTTCATTCTTATGCTATTTAGAAAGGTATATATGTGAAGAATTTAAAACTTGTACCAGATCCTTTTGAGAAATTAAAACAAAAAATTATAAAATTATATAATAATGCATGATATTGAGACTAGAGTAAAAGTAATTTATGTTACTGTTAATTTTATTGTTGCAGCATTAAATTAATTATCTTAATATAAAAATAATAGAACTAATAGTATAAACCAACTAGCAGCTAACATCAAAAGGAAACATTTTGTCTTGTCTGAGACAAAATATTTTAAATTTTTCACTGAAAATGTAATCTAAAATCTCATTTTCCTGTAAGGTGTTTCTTCAGAGAAACTACTTTTTGGTAAAACTCTGTCCATCAGAAAATAAGGAGGCCAGATGTGCCCTGAAAGCTTTTTTAAGAATGTCTTCTTCATGTACATAGTGTAATTCAAGATGACCATGTCATACTTGGTCAGCTCTCCCCAGATTTGGATTCCAGGCAGTTATTTCAAACCTGTTGATGTATATAAACAGACTCCTATTAATTTCAAAGATGAAGGGAAAGAGAAGAAATTGAATCTCGCACTTAATTTAGGAGCCCACTTCTCTTGATTGAATTAAGCTCTCTCACTTCTGCTAATTCTTGTGAACTCCTAAGTGATTCTTAAAGCATTTTTTCAGAAATGTAAAGTGTTTTATGTGGCTCCCTGCTGTGCTTCTACAACACAAAAAAGTCGAAACTCATTAGGAGTCAGAGGTTGCTAACTTTCAGTGATCAAAAGGAAGAGAAGAAAGGAGGTAACTTTTGAGCCAAGGGAATAATCAAATCTGAGAAAAAGGTATTGTAGATCTACCTGTGTATATGGCCCTCAGCAGTGATATGAACATGTTATTTCAGATGTAACACTATTAATTTAATTTTTGGTTTCTCAATTGTCAACAAGGTCCTTTCCATTCAGTCAAATAACGTGAATATGCTAAATTGTATCAGAGGCATTATGAAGGTTAGAAATGGGTCAGGTACTGAATTGTCTAGTGTGAAACTTTACACAAACTGGTCCTCTTTAGTAGCTGTGTTCCAGGTCTTGTTTCCTCTTTTCAAATACAAGAAAAGTTGAAATATTAGTTTAAGGATTGTTTTGTGATTTGCCAGTTGTTTGTGTTTATTTTTCATTGTTTATGACTATTTTGTAAGGGATGCAGGAAATCTTAATAGAAAAAAAATCTTTGTAAAATGTGTATATTTTATATAGGGTAGCTCCTCTGAAGTGTCTTCCTCTGTTTCTGCTAAATTTACCGTTTATGTGACATTGGATCAATTTTATACATAATCCCGATCAGGGAGGAAGATAATTTCAGAGGCGGCTATTATTTAATTTATTTTGCGTGAGTTTCTAGGATGTCATAAAAAAAGATTCAGATTCTTATACTAAATATCTAGTGCCATTTTATCTGCTTCAATAGCTGCTCAGATTTATATATATCCTCAGATTCTCAGAAGAATGTGGATATCCCAAGAACGTTCTTTGCTCAGATCTGTTGTGTTTTGGGTGCCCTGGGATTCTGGAAAGAAACACTGAATGTCTGTGGTTAGTCACTGTTTCACACTGTGTTAGTTCCTGAGGGGAGATAGATTGTTTGAAGAGACATTCTATTCATAAAATGACATGGCAAAAAAAATACTTTGGTGTTCAACACCTCAGAGATAGAGCCAAGAGACTGCACTTTTTTTCATGTTTCCTGAACTGTACTTCTCTGAGGGAATTAGTAATCAATTAAGCAATTTTCATAATTTTGCATGCAAGAGATAGTAGCACATTCTTACCAATGTGTGTCTACTTAGCAAGTGTTTTGTATTCAGTGAAGCTGCTGTCCACGAGCTGTGTAAGCCCTGGTTAGAAATGCTCAGCTACTTTAGGATTTTAAAGCTGCTTTTGCTCTGATCCCAACCATAACTGCCCTCTCTCCAGTCTCAGGAAGAAATTCACAGCAAAAATTGAGACTGAATGGATTCACACAATGTTCTTAAGGTCTGAGCCAAATGGTACATAGTTGTTGGGGTTTTTTCTTCTGTCCCCCTACCCCCAGGGCCTTATTCTTAGTGAGAATTATTGATGCATTTTCAAGCTGGCCTACAGTAAAAGTAGGTTCAGTTGATTAGAGTATCATAGACTAGGTATTTAACAGGTACAGGATTTATATATGCATTGCTGGAATGGATCTCCTTATAATAAGCATCAGGAATAAATGAATTCCAGGTGTGAAGACGTAGCATACATTTAAACCAGTATCTAGACCAAGCATTTGCTTATGTGTTTTCAGGGCATGCAACAGGGTTAGTAGTTAGTGGAAATAAGTATGATGACAATAACACACAGAGGTATACATAGTATTTGATC
This sequence comes from Corvus brachyrhynchos, assembly GCF_000691975.1. Taxonomy (NCBI): domain Eukaryota; kingdom Metazoa; phylum Chordata; class Aves; order Passeriformes; family Corvidae; genus Corvus; species Corvus brachyrhynchos. The sequence continues at coordinate 1,254,971 of NW_008239054.1, read as the reverse complement.
AAAATCATCTAGGAAATCAGGGCCCTGAGTAACCATTTGACAAGTTCTACCTTGTTCTATTCAGCTCCCTTTCTTAATTAATTATTAATATTTGGAATCAGAAGTTCCCTGAGCTATGTCTCATAAAGACCTTGCTAGTGAATTGAAGTTGTACATATCTTCATGAATACTGGTGTAATTTAATTAGTTAGAACATAGCATCATGCTGCTGGTCACCTTTGTTAGCAATTACTTAACATCATAAAATATAATTGCAGACATTATGCCATTACTCATGGCAGATTACATAAAGCTAAGAAGGCAGATGGTCTGTGAGATATCTGACAAAGCACAGCCCTGAAGTTTGAGAAGTATCTCTTATTAGGATTTATTTCCTTTTTTTTTATTTCAAGCATATGTGTTCTTACATAATTATGTTCAGTATTCACTAGTTTAAAAACATTTTTCCTGCCCTTAAACTTCTCCTTTTCTGCAGGCAACTTGCTTGGTTTCATAAATTAAAATTTTCAAAAAGGGGTTTTGATCCTGTATCTAATTAACACCTTCTGTTTGTTTCAAAGGGCAGCCATTCACTTTGGTTTGTCTAAGAAAATACTCAAGCAGAAGGAAAATTGTAGCTCACTAATTGTTTTATCATTCCAGGTGATATCTCTGCCTCCAGGTACTGCGAGTGGTTAACTTATTTTCTTGTCCTTGCTTCCCTTAATTTACTTTTATTTACACATTAAATAGGTTTATGATGAGACAGCACTTATGACAATTAGAGACCCATCAAAAATGTGTTCTTGGGTTACTTTCAGTTAAAATTGATGGTCTGACTTTAAGCTACATCCTGACTATTTGAATCCACTTTCTGTAAATACATACTTGTGCCTCTGGGAAGTACATTTATTTACATGCAGATATTTCCAAATCTTTTACAGAAAAACATCTTCCCCCTTTTGCATTTTCTTTATTTTCTTTGCTTTTGATTAATTTATAAGTCTCCTATTTGTTCTGTTGTTTTGAACGTTGTCTAGAACACTTGGCTGTACATCAAAACTAAAGAAGTTGAAGAGGTATTTTGAAGAGCACATGGTTTTGAATAGTTTATTCCCAAGAGAGGGTTAAATATATTTAAGTTCAATAGGTCTTCATTGTACTTAGGTTCATGAAAATTTTCTGTCAGCATTCCATGTCTCTGAAAGCTTCGAGTTAGTTGAACAATTGGTTTTAGTAATACTTTGCTTTAACTTAGCTGAAATATTTTATTTTGGTTTCTCTGACTAAATAGATTTCACTTTCCTTTATGGATTATGCAGTTTTCCTTTCTGAACTTTTTATTTTTAAACTATGCTTACTATATATACATGGTTCGACTTGAGGGTCTTAAAGGTCTTTTCATACCTTAATGATTTTCTGTGATTCTATTTGTACTTCATTCAGATCATTATTTGCTGAAATTGCTGTTTCTTTTTAAGCAGTAAATTTAGGTGTTTATTTCTGTATCTGTACTTATATCAAAAAAGCAGTAATAAATAGTTCCTAGTATGCAGAAGACTAGTTACTAGAGAGATAAACCTAGAAAATGCCTGTATTTTCCCTTGTTCGTTCTGAAGATCCTTTCTTTTACATTCATTCCTTTTTTCTGAGGTAATCCTTCCTGACTAGTGTTCATCCCTTATGCATTCCTCCAGCCATCATCTTCTACATAGCTGTCCTTTTCTAATTTCTTTTTCTCAAGTTCCTCTTCATTCCCTCAATCTGCCTCTAGCACAATCCAGCAAAGGTCCACAGAGAAAGGAGAGTGAGCTTCAAATCATCATCTTATTTTTCACCTAGCACAAGCACATTAGATGATCATATAGTCTACTTGGATTAAAGCCAGTTGACAGAAAAAAAGGTTACAGAACTTGATGGTAACATTGCAAAATATTGTAGCTTCAGAACAGCATCACTGGTGAACACTATTGTGCTTTTTATAGAGCCAGTTTTAGCCAGTAATAGTTTTAATGTAGCCCCAAAGAGCCTGCTAACCAGACCTTTCATTTAGTAGCATTACAATATCAGAACAGATTTTTAAAGATCTTGGCAGAACCAGTGAACAAAAACAGGAGGGACATTAATTTAGTCAGGAGACAATACAATATGATGCCATTACACCAACTTACAGTAAATCTGGGCAGTTAAAAGCAAACTTGTCTGAACCTGGAAAAAACCCCGCTGACTTAGAGCTTGGAACTCTGAAATGACACTGGGCTTGTTTTTCAGAGTGACTAGGACAATAAATCTCTTTCTGCCGAGTTAATAACAGCTGGGAAAATGAAGGTGCAGCTAGGTATGAATATGGGATGCCCAAGAAGTTGGGTTTAGATGGCCTTGGGATTTTATTAATGAAATTAATCATTAGTCACAGCTGAATTTGATGGAGTGTTTGCAAGAGGCATATGAGTTAGTTTTAGCAGCAGACTTTCTCTAACTTTGAACTATCATAGACACTTTTTCATGGATCTTGACGTACTTGATTGATTCAATTCCATGGATTTTAAATGACCACATGTGTGATGGCTCAGCAGTGCAGGCTTAAAACAGGAAGACTTTTACAAGTGTAAGAGCTGTGGAGGTTTTCATGCATTCAGAATATGACCACTTGTTGATTTTTTCTTTTCATCTTGAATACAGATTTCAGTGTGATTAATCATACCTCAGTTATTATACCTTTCTCTACATGGCAAATGGTAAATCTGTGTTCATTGGACATGGTGAGATCTCAGTGAGATGCCTTTGTTTTGCTTTCTTCCTGTGTCTTATAACTTTGCTCTTACAAGAGAGCACAGAGCTAATAATAAAGGGATGTTGATTTAAGTGTTCTTTCACTGAAATAGACATAGCTGGTTTTTGCTGGGAGAGAGCATTCATCAAAGTGAAATTTCCCAGAAAGCCAAGCTATCAAATTGGAAAAGACCATGTGAAAAACAGGGTTTGTGCTAAGATAATAAAAACTACTAAATGCTGAACTATTAAAATTATTTAACACCTTCACTCACTTATCAGGATCCATTTTTATCTCTGTTGCTCCTGCACTATCTCTGTTCTGAGGAACTGAATTTCCTGGTGGTTAGGCGCTCTTTTCTAACTCCTGATTTGTAGTCAGGGTATATAAATTTTTTCACATAGTAATACTGTCTCTAGATATAACTAACTCTGCTTTCTCCATTTCCTCATACTTACCTATTTGATATATCTCTAGCCAATAATCATATCTCCTCTGAATCTTCTTTTCAGGTTCAAATAACTCAGCCAATTTCTAGTCACCAGTTTTTAGACATCACCTTTTTTCTTTGATTAACCCTTCTTTTGCCCTTCCTAATAACTAGTTCAGTTTGAAAAAATCAAACTGAGTATGTATGACTCAATATCTGTGAAAAAATATGTGTGACTTGACTTGCATCTAATATTTTAGATGAGGTCTAACCAATATTTTATTTGATGGTATCAATAGCTTCCCATATTTATTCATTACATAACTATATGTCTTTTTTTTCCCAGTTACATCACACTGATGACTTAAAACCCACAGGTGATTAATCAATCCAAGTTGTGCTTCTAATGTGTATTATTATTCTTTCTGTGTAGTGTGGTGATAAAACAAATTCTTGTTTTAAATCTGCTTTTTTTCTCAACTCTTTTAATTTAGTACAATTTTTAGTATTGCAATCTTCAAGGTGAATAATTTTTCTAAATTATATGTCTACCCCTCTGTGTCACTGATGCCTTCTATGTACATGTCACCAGATTGTGTAATTCATTAATGTTAATGTGTATTGCATAGTAATTTTTTTTTTTTTTTGTCTGAGGATCTTCAACAGTAATTTTCAGAAGTCCAGTCACCTGGAAAGTCATCTGTTGACCAGAAACCAAAATATCTAATGACAGGAAAGAAGATTATGCTGACTTAAGTTGCATTTCAGAATCTGAAACAGATTTACATTATCTCAAACTTAGAAGACACAGAAGTGTGAGAAAGCTCACATACTGTGTAACAAAGGAAGAAAAATAAGCTTATGTTGTGTATATATATATATCATCAGTTGGACTTTGTTTCCAAAATGAGGAGTAGGATAGCCTTCATGCCATTCTTTTACTTTGTTAGTTATTATACATGTTGTACACAATATATACATATTGCCTATTCCCGTGTAGATGTACTATAACTACAAAATATGTGTATTAACTAGAACTGTGGAAGGGCAGATAAGAGTCAAAAAACCATGTAGAAAGTCTTAATTTCAAGAAAGAAGTATTTTACTGTGAGACCCCAAGTGCCAACAAATGACAAGACATAGTGTCTGCCTGCACTTGACAACTTACTCCCATTCCTGCCCTTTCCTGAAGTACCATCCATCTTTTTGCCTCCTGTGATCCATTGATTCTTTGCCTACAGTCTTTTTCCTCCATCAGCCAGTGACTTTAATCTCTCTTTGCCTAAAACTCTGTTTGATGCAGGCATTATCACAAGGACTAGGCACTAAAGTGGAAGAATATAAATGTTTCACTAGTGGTAAATTGGCAAAGAATTTTACTTTTTTTCCAGTTTTATTTAAAAAGTCTCCATAAATGTTTCTTTTTCAGTTTCTAACACTACATAAATTAGGAAAATAATTTATGTTTTCTATCCTTCACAATTACCTTATTTCTGAAGGAAAGTCAAAATTCTTCCCTGCAGCACATAGAAGAGATGATTTATATTTTTCTTTGCTCTTCCTTTATTCTGCGGTTTCCAAATTAGTCATGAGTTCTCCTTTGCTATCTCTTAACAGCATGGAACCTTGTTACTTATGGCTTGCTTCTTTTTCCAAATCCATTCTGGGAACTGTGATGAACAGGGGTAACTTGACCCTGTAGGACATGAAGAGATATTTTTAGGCTTGGGTTTTTTTTGTTTGTTTGTTTGTTGGGGGTTTTTGGGGTGGTTTTTGTTTGTTTGTTTGTTTTAACATATCTGCCTCTGTAAGGATTTTCTACTATCAAGAAAACCACAAGGCTAAGCTAGGAGTTATTCCTCATGGCAATTTTTCAAACTTATGCCTTTATGATTGTCATCTTGTCAATGGATGCTAGAGTGTTCCTGATGTTGTATCCTGAGCACTACATGCATTTGTCATTTGGATTTGTCATTTTTTCAAAGGAACCCTTTCCAGGCAAAAGAAGACGAGGGAAAGTCTCACTTTCCTTCTTTTCAGTAAAGAGCAGTTGTAATTCTAAATTATGCAAGGGGCACACCAGATGGACTGTAGAGAGTGCCTTAGGAGTGTATGCAATAATAATAACACAATTAATAATTAATAACTGCACTGGACTGGGCCTTCCAGCATTGCTTTGTTTGAAACTTACCAAATATTTCTGAATAACATAGGTTCACATTAACACCCAGCATGTCAGCTGTAAGCCTATTACAAAATTGGCTCAACTTCAAATGGGCCTGGTAATAAATATGATGTCAGTCACCCCACCAGTGCTATAGGGAAAAAGTCAATCCATTTTCTTTGAAAGTCTGGAACAGCTGCTGAAATTAGAACAAAGTGATGTGTGATATATGATCCCACACATATCCTTAAGAGTTTTCTTAGTTGTTACTGAATTAAGGAAAATCTTAATGAGTGTCTGAGAAAGTTAATTGGCCATCTGGGAATCTGTGGAGTTTTTGACCATCTGAAACACTGACATAAGATATAGCTCAAAAACAATAAAATAAAATTCAAACGGCCATGAAACATGCCCAGGTTTTAAGTGCAAAGAGGGGGGGAAAAAAAGTATCCCTCCTAAGTCTTGTAAAATTCCAGTAAAATATATTCTAACTAGACAGTAATCCAATGCAGACTATGTTTCAGTGTTGATTGCCAGGATAAAAGGACTTGTTTTATCTCTAACTTTGGGTTGCTTGATCTTTTTTTCTTGTGGTTGATAAAGCTCTTACTTCGCTTTAGCTGAGTGGTTCAAATTTTACTACATGAGAATTTAAAATCTGACATTATAAATTTGATTTCTGAAGCTGCTGCAGAAGCCTGCCAGCATCCCTGGTGGATAGGTTGGAAGTGATGGAGGTGTATGGAGTTACTGCAGGTTTCAATATTGCTGTTTCTTGAGCTGTATTTTAACATTATGCCAGACAATTCAGTAAGCACTATGGGAGACTTCTGCAAATCTGACTCTTGTCTGAACAAAACTGGTTCCTAAGAAGATCTAAATGCCATTTGATATTTTCTCCACCTTTGTGGCATTTATAATGACTTTGCCCTTCCAGAGTCTCTGATACTTTGTACATTTCTGCTTATACCAAAAGATTTCTGTTGAGAGTGGAATACTCAGTGGAAGACTGAGAGAGGAAGGGTCAGTCTTTTTAACTTCTGGAATTTGAGTGACGTCATTTGTTTTTAGTCTCTGTTTTTGTTCAGTCTGTTCGGGCTTGGTAAGTAGCTATAAAACTATTAAGAGACAAACATGAAGCATAATCAGATAAAAAGTCCTCACAGCAATTCTGATTAAAAAACAGCAACAAAAAAGAGAACAACAGTTAGTATTGATTAGCTTCACGGAATCTATTTGGCATGGGGATTTTTGTGTGTGTGTCCTGTCCTCCCAGCTTCTCATTCTTAGTCTGCACTCTGTGAGTACTGCTGTCTTCACTATTTCTCTCCTTCTTAATGGCTGTAGAACCTGATTACCAATTTGACCTGCGGTGGAAATGGCCAGTATTTTTCATTTCCATTAATGTCATTACAATAGATGCTCAGGCAAATAGATTTTCCCACCGAGCAAAAAGATGCAGTCCTTATTATACATCAGAGAATCCACGTTGGACAAAAACTCAGAAATGTGCTTGTTTGCTACTGCTGCTCACAGAATAAGTTATTTTCCTACCAATGAAGGAATAAGAAACATTTTTTTTTTAAATTTAATATCTTTAGCATTTCCAATAAAAGCTAAGGGTCAGTTTTCTAAATGTGGAGGTGATGTGCTGTTTTAGCAAGAATGTATTTTGAATAAGGTCCTCCAAACTTTAGCTAAGCATTGAAATTCAGAGTGTTTCAGGTTCAGTACATATTCATAGCGTTCCCTGCAAAAATAAGCAATGACAGCTAGGAAGAGGAATTTCTTTTAAAATCTTTTTCAATTGTTTCACTAAAGTAGAATTTACAGTGGTGTTTGGAAGCATCACCATGCTCTGAAGGTTTTGTTTATAAAGATTCATTTGCATCTATATATGCACCTATTTATACATGGTTGCTTAATATGAAAATAATATAATCAGGTGTCTAGGAATAGATAATAATTTTTCTGGTCGCTAAATTCAATACAGTTGTTCTATGCTGACAAAGACTTCTTCAGTGCTGCTTTCGCCTGTGGGATGCCTGTTGGCACATGCTGCTACACAGCTGCTGAATTACTGCAGTCTCAGGTGACTGCTGTGTGCTGCAGCACCATCCAAGTCAGGATATGGCTTTGCCAATCACTTGAGCCATGCCATTGATGGGGAGGAAATTTAGGTCTTTTCTTTCTTTCACTGGACAGCCTCTGCCTAGTTCGGCATCAGGACAGAAATCTGTATTGTGAGCTTTGGATTGAACCTTGTCTTCTCTGTGTACAATTTCTTTAATGTATTTCAGGAATGAAAAGAAAAACCTTCAATATGACTCTCATAATTTGGGTTTTTTTTGGCATTCTTTTATATGGAATTTATTGGTGTTTTTAATACTGAAGAGATGTAGCAAAATGATATTTCCTCATGAATTAAGATGCTATTTGAAAGTACAGACAGGGGAAAGATATCCCACGCACCAGAAAAATTGTATTCTGCTGAAAAATATGGGTTATTTTCTCATATTGTCTCCACACCCAGAAAGTCTCTTCCTTCTCTTAAAGAGCCTTTCATCTGGTAATTCTAAGTGACTGGCACATCATTTGTGAGATGGTACTAGCAGAAAAGTAGGGAGTCTGCATTATTTTGAGGGAGATAAAGTAAATTTTTCCTCCATATTGTAATCTGAAAAATATGTCAGAAGCTCCAGTCTGCTTTTAACTTTTATATAATTAATGTCACTTATGAATGTGGGATGAACTATAATAAGCACACTAGGTATATTTGGTTTGTATTATTTTTCTAGTGAAATTTCAAAAGTGCCTAAGAGAATTAAGCATTTAGTTCTCAATGAGAGTAAAGGAAATTAAGATCCTCTTTAAAGGAGTTAAGGGAGCTTTTGAAAATGTGGCATAACATCTTTGCAGACTCTGAGAGTCTAATGTTTTAGATTGATTTTAATAAGAGAGGAAAAGCCCAGAAGACTGAATATTAAGATTTCTGATGAACTGTCCACAAGAATTGTTTTATCCTACTATGATATACCTATAGGCTGTTGTTACTTCAGCTTTGTTCTGTGCGTGGAGAAAAATTATGTTCTTTTCTACAAGACCTCTTTTGTTTTGGAATTGAAACCGACATCTCTATGAAAAGCAGAATTGATGATGGTTGATTTCCTACAACTCTCAAAGTCCCTGGTACCAAATTACCCAGCTGAGCTAATTCTGCAATATTTCTCTCCTCTGAAAGAATTATTGTCTTCTACCTAGATGCTTTTTCCATGTAAGTTTCAGCAACTGAATGATTTTGATACCTCTGTTCTTTTCATCGGTTTTGATTGAAAGCGGAGATCGGAGAGATAGACATATGAAGGTCCTAAGGCTCATTTCCTTGGGAGATCAGGTTAAGAAAACTAGCTAGAATTAATAGAAAGATTGGAAAGAATAAGAGTAAGGAATGAAATAGCATAGGTTTACAGCATGAAATGTTACTCTTCCAGAGCACCCATGACCTAATACATATTTGGTAGATGAACTGGGGGTTTTTCAGTAATATTATTCCCTTATGGATAGATATGCATAACTTTACATTTTTTCTTGATATCCTTATTTTCCCCTCTTCCATGAATTTAGGATTTAAAAAAACGTGGAATATTTCACCATTGGCTTTTATTTTATATAAGGAATTTGCCTGAGTAATAGTGAAATGGCCTTGTGATTTTCCCATACGTTATCTAGATGAGGACTTGTTGTATAAACAAAGATAAATAGTATGCAGTTTAAATTTATGATTTATGTCTGATTCTTTGGGATGAGTTAGCTAATTTGACCTACCCTGGGAATTGATATTATTCTGCTACACTACCATCAAACTATGAAGCAGAAAAATGAAGTTATATTTTGTGTCCAATAACTAATTCTTATATTTTCTTGATACTTCCTGCTTCTTTTACACTTCAATTTTATCTTGACAAGTAAATTCTGAATGGTAAGAAGGAGTTTTTTTGTTTCATCCCACCCCTCTCCTCTACCACCCAAAGGAAATCTCAAGGGGAGATTTATCATCTATTGGTTCCTTTAACCAGTGTCATTGAAATCACTGTTTTTGTAATAGTGACATGATAGCACAGGGTGTATGGCTGTTATTCTTGGCTTTAAAAATTACCTCATGATAAACTACAGACCTCAGAAAATGCTGAAAAACAGTTCAGATGGGCCCAGGGAAGAAAGGTGAGCACTAGAGAGTTCAAAGCATTTCAGAGAAAGCATGGATTTGATAAACACACTGTGTGTAAAAAAAACAGGTGGGAAAAAATTCAAGAATAATTAAGGACATTTCTTTCAGCCAGGAAAATGTCCAGAAGAGCTTCTCAAAACAGTCTTTCAGCTTCAAAAGTGAAACCTAGTGCTAACGGAAAGTACATCTGGCCAATAGTTTCTTCTTCAAAGTAAACAATGAGGGTGAAGACAACACAGAATATCAAGTTCTTTCCTAATTATTCTATGTGCAAGGAGGGGATGTGCACCACTGAGTTTATGGTTTGACCTAGACTTCACACATGGATAGATCAGAGACGATCTCAGTGGAATATTTCCTGTTGTGCTACTTTCAGATTTGCTTTTGATATTGGTAAATATAGAGCAGAACCACTTGGCAACCCTCACTCAGAGTTGTCTAGTCATGCTAGAACTAATGACATGAATAATAGAAATATATCAATAAAGTCATCCATGGGAATGGTAACAAATATGAAATCTGTCATCTGGTTATCAGACCACTTTCCCACTTCCTGGATTTTTTCCATTGAAATCATTACTCTGTCAATAGTAAATTACCTTTCTGGAGAAGGTATGCAAAGTAAGTAGCTAGGGACTGTGTCTATGTAGCATATCAGCTGAGAGGTTTTATAAATTCACTCCATAGAGTGAGAACATGCTGTGAGGCCTGGGTGTGGAACATGGCATATTTTCATAGGCATAAACAATTCCACACAGACTTAGGTATTCCAAATCTGTCACTGGTGGGAATATGTGGAAGTGCTGGAAGAAACTGGAAAGAATCTTTTTTCAGTGGTAGTTCTATATGGTCAAGCTGTACATCAATAGTCAGTCACACAGTTCCCTGGCCACTTGTAAGTTACACACAGTATTACAAGAACACAGCTTCAAGGTAGGAAAAGAAGCAATTTGAGGGAGAGAACCTTGCTGCTGAGGAATACAGTGGTGGTGATGTTACTTAGGGCAGATGTTATCTATGCTTAAATAGTTTTTAAGTTCTTGAACTACTTTCCAAACTAGGTTCTGAGTTAAATGTTAAGGGTGTTAAATCTTGACAGGAAGGACTGTACACTGACAGTTCCTACTGAGGTGTAACTAATGATATGAAACCTCTCTTTATGTATCTCTGGTCTGACTGTGCATTCACTTCTCTAAAAATATTGCCTTTTAAAGATTTGCATGTCCGTAGAAGACATTTCTATTTATATAATACATTTTGGGAACATATGTTTACTCATCTAGGGCTTCTATGTGGATTCTGTTGAATGATTGCATTTATCTTGGTTTAAATTGGAGGTTAAAATCCACAATGGAATGCTCTGCTGTAGTCATAAGTAGGACATCTCAGGTAAATGTTACATGCACACAACATTACATTATCATTTACTAAAATAATAAAAAGGCATGATTTTCTGGTTTGTGCCATGGATTAATCCTGAACTCTCGTCTTCCTGAGATGAGGGAAGCCTTTGATCTGTATCAGACTATTACTGAACACTTTTCTATGTTTTGTGCCTTGGTACCAGTATATTTATTTATTATAGATGTTATTACATTTAAATTGTCAGCAAATTCATCTGGAAATAAATTTTAAAATTTTGTTAGTGTTCTAGATGTAAATAAGTACTAATGAAATATTCATTTTATATAGGAGATACAGAAGGTGTAAATCATTACCATATAAACAGCCTCATTTTCAACATATTAAAATGAAATATATATTTGCTTAGATAAAGTACTTCATATAAATAATTGTTAGAGAAATAGAGAATTTCAAAACATGAGTTAGGAAAATAATAGAACACCTTTTGGCTTGTGGATTGAATCTACTGATTGGTGGAATATCAAGGCTTTTTCTCAAAAAAAAAAAAAGCCTAGAACTGAAACTGACATGTAAAAACTGTTTATGGATTTTTTTTTTCCTGCACAAGTTTTTCAAAAAGACATAAATATTAATATGTGAAAAACAATAGGCAGATGTAATCACAATGGTTTAAAAGGAAGAAGTTACCATTGATTTCAGAAAAAATCATGTTAGGTCCTGAAGAGAGATTTTAATTTGACAGAGTTCTCCATAGGTCAGTATCCACCACAAAAGCTGACTTGGGCTTACTGACAGGAAATATGGAAATGTAGAATGGGTCTGAAGCTATACCTACTTTTTGAAATTCAGTATCTGTGTATATGCAGGATCCAAAAATGTTCCCATGGGTAGGGACTGAAACCCTTCATTTCAAAGTATTCACAACAATCACATTTCATAATGGAACTGTCTGGGAAACAGATATTTCCCGTGGTAGACATATAATTGGGGTGTTGATAAGACACCAGTGTTTTGGCTAGCACAGCATTTGCACAGCATCAACGCTTTTCCCCACTGGAGTTAGGCTCCAGATGAGCAAGAGATTGGAAGGGGACACAGCCTAGACAGCTAACAAATTGACCAAAGGGATATTCCATACCATATGATGTCATGTTTATCAGTAAAAGCACGAGGAGGGGAGGAGGAAGCAGGGGATATTTGTGATTATGACACTGGTCTTACCAAGCAATGATTACCCGTGCTGGGGACCTCATTTCCCAGGAAGTGGCTGCACATCCACCTGCCAGTGGGGAGTGTTTTGCTTCTGCAAGCATCTTTTGCTTTCTTTATTACGCTGTCATTATTTTGACTTGAAGTTTTCCTGCCTTCCTTCTATTTTTGTCTCGTCTGATGAGAGAAGTGAGTGAGAGGCTGGGCAGTTTAGCTGTTGGCAGGAGTCCACCCACCACACCTAGTTTCAAATCCATTGTGCCAGGATTGTTTGTTCATTTTGTGCAATGACTGTTTTAATATAAAATTTACAAATTATTCTGAGTAAGGACTGGAACCAGGATACCCTTAGCTGCCCTTTGTGGTATCAGGGACATCAATCAGACTATGGACTAATTCCCTGTCTTGAGAAAAGTCCTCAATGCATTTCTGTACCGATTCTTCTTTAGGAGAGAAAGTAAGGAGTTTTACTGGTTGCTGCAAAATCAAGAAAAGAATCTGACTTAAACTGACACCGAGATGTGATTCTGGCAATGAGCCCCTTTGTGTGCCACTCAGGGGCTTGTGTAGCATCCAGCAAAGCTCAGGATTAATGAGTGATGCAGTCAGCTTCCTTAGCATTTCCTCTTGAGGCAGAGTGGCACTCCATGCTGATGCCAGAAGAGTATACTCTATCCCTTTTCAGTTTCAGCTGGAAAGCAGCTTTTCTTGATAAAGGGCAAAAAATGAAATAAAGTTTTCATTATAGATAAATCACTCACAAAGTTTGGGCATTTAGGGAGCCACAAAGTTGCATTGCAATAAATAAGAATGTTTTTGCAAATTATTTTTGCCTTCAGATACTAAAAAGTATTATTCGAGATAAATCATATCTGCATTAGCAGCCCTATTATAGATGAGAAGTTTAAAGTACATAAATAACAGATTTTCTTGCTTTAATTTAACTTTAAAAAGAATAATTCTTGTCTCACTTGAATCTACAGTAAGAGGTATTTTCTTATAACTCTTCTATTTCTATTTAATTCTTCTGTTTCCAAACAATTCTGTTGATTTTAGATCTTACATTATTTTTTCATTTTAGTGACATTCCCATGAAAAGAAAATGCTAATAAAAAGAGGCAACTATTATTCTTAGTTATTTCCCTCAGTCAGGAGTACTTACTGAACATTAATAATAGATATTTGCATCTTGAATAAGGAATAACTGGCAAAAATAAATGTATCCAAGAGACACATATGCAATGCTAATTGACAACTGCGTACACAAAGAGCTGCCATTTATTTTATTACAGTCAAACATAACCTTTGTAAATGTCAGCTTTGTGTTCTGTTGACCAGCATTTTAATTTAGACATATGGTTCTTCCTTTTTAAGTGATTATTATTTCAATCCTTTCCAACACATGGTTCATTCTTATTAGTTGCCATTGCCTATTTCATTATTCTTTTGAAAGTAAATTATGTTTTTTTATGGGGAAAATTATGAAAAAAAACCCAAGCAAACAAACAACGAAACAAAATGGAAAAATTATCTCTTTTAATTACTTCAGTAGAGGCTTTATGATGAATGCAGAGGATGCATTTTTAGTATTTATCTATAGAGTCCAAAATAAACCTTACCAATAAAGAGATAATTGTGATAATTCCAAATTGCCTTAACAACAAAGAGGTAGGGAACAAAGGCTTACAGAGTGGGCATTTCAAACTTTTATTGGTGTCTTCAAAGCCTGTCTCAGGAAAGGTAACATGTGAATGGGTCCATGTTGTTCAGAACTGTCAAAGTCTCTGTGAACCTTAATGAATCCTTCATTAGTACGGAAGGAAATCTCACCACAAATGAGATGATATGAGTAACAGCTGTTAATCGTGGCTTCTTGATCCCAAAACTCTTGTCCCTTGAAAATTTAGCAGAGGGAATTAAAAAAAAATTAGTGTGACTTACACAGCTCAAGGGCCATTTACAGCTCTTTATTGGCAAGATCCCCGCTTGCTCCTAACAATGGTGTTGAGGTTTGGAAACAACATTCCCCAGTTCAGCGCCTCACCCCACCAAGACTCTCCCAAAACAGACGCCACCTTCTTGCTTCTCTCCCCACCTCACTGGGAGACATAAACACCAGAGATTATGGGCTGAGATAAAAACAATTTACTGGAAACAGCAAAGACATAAGAAAATGAACAGTAACAGAAATAATACTAATAACAACTGTGTACAAAAGAGAGGGCAACTCCCATGCAAAATGCTCACCAAGCTGAGACAATGAACAATGAACAATGGATGGTGGACCCTACATCCACCATGCTTTCCCATGACCAGGGAAACCAGGCCCCTTCTTTGATGGTAATGATGTAAGGTGGTGACAAATCACACAATATCTTGGTCATGTCCACATGGCTCCAGGCTCTGCCCTCTCACAGCTACTGTGAAAAATTAACCCTGTCCTTGGCCGAAACTAGGACAACAGGACATCATTTATTTTTCCCAGGGAGAGAGCAACTGGCAGAAAGTTTGGGATGTTTGCTGTCTCCCATTTTCACAGGGAAACTATTAAGAGCTCTTGTGAAATACAGTACAGGCTCAAACGGAAGCAGACCTATCCTATGTTTTACAAAATATTCAGGCAAAATGCCATTTTTTGTCATGCAGAATGGCCATCGAATTTTATGAGAACTTGAAGGATATTAGTTACCCCACATTTATGGAGAAGAAGAATTGTGTTTTGTGTTCCTTCTTAACTTCTGTGGGTCAAAGTGCAGAAAAGAATCTCCCTTATTCATACTTTAAAAAGAATACATTGTATTCTATATCTTAGGGATTGAAAGACAAGGCATGTGGAAAGGAATTTTTTCAAGATTTAGATTTGGTTATTTTCTGGTCAGATGGTAAATTGAATTTCACCAAAGCCATCTTTTAGATTCAAGTAAGACTGAAGAAGGCATTGAGTCAACGGTGAAGGTAATAGGCTCAAATTTCAAATGAAACACTTTTGTGATTAAAATATCTTATCCTTTTGTCATTTTTTGATACATTGAATATGGTTTGGATTTTTTTTAAAGCACACAGATAAAACAATTTCTGCTTTACTTCTGAGTATTTAATGAAGTCTGGTTGACATTTTAACTGGAAGATTGTAAGTATTGAACAAAATCCATAGACTAAAATTCAACATCATTGGAGGAGCCAGAAAACCTTTTGAAACACATTGGCATTTAATCTCATTGGAGAGCAAACTGTCAAGCTTACATGCTGTTCACTATTCAACAGCATGTAGTCAACAGGGGAAGGTATGGAGAGTAACTCTTAAGTTCACTTAACTCACACATGAAGAATATCTTGAGGGTTCTAAAACTACAACTGTGTTCAAGATAACTCTTGCCAAAAGCTGAGAATAAGTAGTAAGTAAAGCATTACTTTTTTTACTTTTTTCCTAGGCATGATCTCTTAATTGTGCTTGGAGAAAGGACACAGGGTTAGAAGGACCATTGGGAAGGCTGTGCTGATGCTCTCAATTGCAGATTTTCTACTGGACAATTCAATTTTGCTATAGAGACTCCTAACAATTTTAAAAAATTAAATGGCAAGAAAAATATTAGAACAATAATGACTAATGATTTTTTCATACCATGATTGAGAATTTTTAATAAGTAGAAGTTGGAGTAAGAAGTGCTAGGCCTTCCAGTAAGGCAACAATATTTATTTTATGAATTATATTATTTACAGCAGAATATACTAAATATTTCAACACATTGTTTCTAAAAGTTGGTAAATAACTTTATTGTGTGTGGCTTGCTTCTCAGTTATATAAAAAGCTAAATCATTTATGAGATAAGATTTTGAAAAACATTCTCAGTTTTGAAAAACCTATTACTTGTCTGTTGATTAACACTGGGGGTCATACAGGTGCTGGAAATACTCTTTTCAGAAGCTTTAACAACAGAAGGTGATCACAAATTACATCATCATAAAAACTAAAACTAAAATAATTTTTTTCCTCTGTAGTTATTTCTCACACATGGAACACATCCACCCACACAGCACACCTACATTCCACCTCCATCTAATCAAGCTATTTCTCCTCAGTGTTCAGCAAGAAGAGAGATGATAACACATTTTTTCTATTTAAAAATGTTGGAATGTTGCTCAATTACAATGGAACTAAACGTCACTGAAGCATTTAAATAGGCAGGAGATGGTAGTGACAAGTCACGATGAAATATTTTGTTGCTTAATTTTGCAAACAGATTTTTATTTTGCATATTCAGTACCATTTTTTAAAAAGTGGCCAGTAAATGGAGACCTTAAAATCTGAAATCTGCACTGAAATTATTATGAATTACTCTAGATTGTAAACATTGAAGAAAACATAAGAATATGAAATGCATTTGAATTGTGTTCTAAAAGAAATATTGTTGTAGCTATGGAAGAATAAAAATGTAAGAAAGGAAGAGTGTATTCAGAGCAATAACATGATTCAGTAATTTAATATCTAATCTCCTTTGTCAGACCATATGATATCACTGAAGGTGGTGATAGGGAGTGAGATAAAGCCACCATGCTCTGGGCTCTGTCTGTCTTCTGCCAGGTCCAAAGAGAAGTCAAAAAATCCCGCCTAAATAACACTTAGACACAATGTTTTCTTTAATTTTGTTAACTCACCTAATTTCTATTAATTTTTTCACCAAACCCTTTGCAAAACTTGTATGGGTGGTGTGAAACTGTGTCTTGTAATTCCTTAAGTGCTATAGCTTGCTTTAATTTAAGAGTGTATAATCAAGGTTATGTGGTTTCTTTATGATTGAGGGATGTGGCAAGTAATTGACTGTATTTTCCATTAACCCTTCTGAAACCAAGGGATGAGACAGACTGTTCCTGATAAGACAGTAACTGTACAGGGCAAGACATGAATTCTTTAAAGATGGGTGTGCTTCACCTTACACAGGTCAATAACCACATTAAGCACTGTGATGAGGACTCCTAGGATGCCAGAGGCTGAAGCACGTGAGTGAAAACCTTGTCCTCGCAGGCTTTTAACTGCAAGCCTCTTGCTATTTTGGCCATGGTTTTTTCTAACTGTACATTGGGACTGTGAAGAGATCACAAAATTAATTTTCTGTTTGAACTTGCTTGAGTATAGGTTCCCAGAGGTGAATGACAACTGCAATTATTCACTGCAAAACTTAACCTCACACTTTCCTTCTCTTACCCATGAAAATTTCCCTGTTGCACCTTATATACTGAGTCTGATGCCATACTCTCTCTCACCTTTCTCTCCCAAAGCCAAACAAAACCATCAACCTCCTTCCCCCACCCCAAATAAATAAGATATTTTCTTCCTAGGAAAGCAGTTCTATTTTATATGGAACTAGAGATGTAATAAGTAGTGCTTTGAATGAACTGTGCTCAACACTGCTAAGAAAGATACCATTTAATATTTTTAAACTCTGTTCCCACACTTCTAGCAAATTTTCAGGTGAATAGTTCTTGAATTGAAACTAGTTTGTTTTGTACTGTGAATGATAACTGTTATTTCCTTACTTTATTAGTTAGTTATCAAAAGCATGTAATAATACTATGGTTTATTTCTGGACTGTTTTTTTGTAGAACACCTAATAGAGAGAGAAACATGCTAAATAGCAGAAGCAAAAGTCATGATACCTTACTGAGAAGGTTCTTCTTTTTAAAGAATATATGTTTTGCGTAAAAGATATCAGATACACAGCTAGATAAAGGAAAGTGATGCCTACCGTCTTCATCCACTGTTATCTTAAAATAGGTTTTTGATACCCTGCCTATTGCTAAATTACTTGGAAAACAATACTTAACCTTCTAGTTTAAATTATTTGCCTGGTGAAAGGCAATTTCACCAGGCAAAAAGTCTAATTTTAAAATAAAATTAGACTAAGTATCATTCCAGTTTCTAGCAGTATGAAACCTCAACTATCATTACAATTATTTCTTTTTTATAAAAAGCCAGCTTTGCTGAAGGAAGGTGCTGTTTGGTTTTCTGTCTATTCTCCCATTAAACGTCGATGGTTTTACCTTTTCTGCAAGGTAGGGCCATGCTGCATTTAAATCTTTCCAGGACACAAATAACACTGCATTTACATGTCCATTGAATATTTTCCAACACCTGTTTATATTTCCATAAGAATGTTTTTATCTTATGTTCTCTGCCCAGATATTACAAGCCATGCTGACTTTAGGAACTCCACTGCACCGTTTTTTTAAAAGGATGGGTTTATAAGTACACACACACTCACACATCTAAAAAGATCCTTAAATCAAGAGCTCCTATAGCATCCTAAAAACTTCCACTGCGGTCTCTGTTAACACACTTAGAAAAGAAGGCACTCTCATAAAGCAGTAACCCACTGAACTCTAGTTACTGCTTTGTTTCTGAAAGTCTGAACATACCTCAATCTGCAACTTAGTTGGGGATGTTTTACAAACAAGAATGTGTTAAAGAAATACATTTTAGGAATAGATTCAGCACAACTGAAAAACAGGATTGGAGGCATGGAAAAAAACCTAACAATATGACATGGGGTATTTTGGTAATTTAGAATTGCTTTTAATTTTTATTTGGAGAAATTGTTAATCATCTTGTGTTTCTCAACAGAAATTTGAAAAATGTTTAGTTATCATTAGAAAAATTATCTCATCTATGAAAGTGACATTTTTCTTTCACAAAATGTCTTAACTACATGTTGAAATCATATTAAATGTGACAATGTGACTTTCTATTAAAATACTGCCTTTAAATTACATTAAAATTTGTCTCTCTTGATTGGGAACCGAAGTTAATTGAAATCAGCAAGAGAAAATTCTGATTTCCATAAAACAGCCCGATGAAGAGCAGTGAGATTTGAAATTTTTAATTGATTGACTAATTTGCAAAGGTAGCATAAATTTTGTCACCTGAAGATAACATGTATTGTTCTACATTGCAAATACAGCAGAGACAGAGAGGAAAAAATCTACACAATTTCCTAATGTTAAAGGTATTTGGTGTCTACCAATATATTATTTCATTTTTATCTGCTCTTACATTTTGCTTCTCTCTTCTGTTTTACATTTTTTAAAAAAATGAGTAGTGCATGTTCTTTAGTTTAATTTAATACAACTTTGAATATTTTATCCAAAAAACAAGCAAACCCCAGCCTTTCTGTATTCTCCACAGCAAAAGATGCCATGCTGAAAAAAAGCAAACAGTACAATTTTTTAAAGTAACTTACATATGCAGTGATTGACCTAATGATGCTACATCACAACTATGAGATAAGAGCTAGTAACCTGTCCTATAAATTTAATAGACTTTAATCTTTAGTTACTTAAAATGGTTATGCCCAGGTAGTTGTGGGAGCATAGGAGAGTACAATTACTCAACTGCAGACAAGAGCAGATATTTTCACTTCAAGGATAAGATTTTTTTCCCTAGAATTTCACACTTAGGCGTTAGTGGAAGTCTATTTTTTTTGGAAAGTAGACAAAAAATGTTAATTACTAACAAGATAATGAATGGGTTGATCCTTGTGATAAAAAAAAAATAGCAGTGTCATTTAGAATACTCTTTATCATTTTTCTTCCTTCCTTGGACTAAAAACCAGACCCTAATCGGACCAAGATTGACACATAAATACCCTAACCTTCTATAAAATATTTCAAGACATCCTATCACAGAAGATTAACAAAGACACAGAGATGATATATTTGTGTGATTTATAGGATTAAATTTTAACAGCAAGATTCTGACAGAAAGATCTGATTTCAGTTACTCTGAGTAAAAGAGGAATATCCAATCCAAGGATAAAATATGAAGAGAAACTTATAGTTTGACTGCAATTCAGTCATGGCCAAGATTTACCATTTACATTTTGACAGACAGGACAAAAAAACCCAGATGACCTTATGAAAGATGTCTTGGGGCAAAATATTACAGAAATACCAAAAATATCTTTTGCCTTTTGCTTTTCTTTTTCTTTCTTTTTTTTTTTTTTAATAAAACTTTCCTGCTTAATTTTTTTTATATCATTGGGATAAAAACTGCCAGGTAGCTACTATAAATATATATATATACGTAAAAAGTCATTCCTAGTGGATGTTAACAGAAGTGAACAGCATAATGAAATGTCCAGCTCCAGTACAATTTACATTGATTGTTTCATCAGTAAATAATTCTGTTCCTGTAAGATATAGCAGCATTTCTGTGATAGCTTAATTCAATCAGAATTGAATATTGTGTGCAGCCAGAATAAAGCTGGGGAGAACTTTGAATTAATTACTTACCTGGTAGGCTCTTTGCAAGTTCTGACCTTTGTATTCTCATAGAATCACAGAATGGTTTGGGTTGGGAGGGACCTTGCAGATCATCTCGTTTAAACCCCGCCACTGTGAGCAGGGACAACTTTCACCAGACAAGGTTTCTCAGAGGTCCATCCAGTCTGTCTTTGAACACTTCTGGGGTGCGGCATTCACCACTCCTCTGGGCAACTTTTTCCACTGTCTCACCACCCTCACAGTAAAGAATTTTTTCCTAATATGTCATCTAAACCTACTCTCAGTTTGAAACCAGTCCCCCTTGTCCTGTCACTACATGTTCCTGTAAAAAGTCCCTCTTCATCTTTCTTGTCAAGTCCTCCCTGTGCTGGGGCCCCCAGAGCTGGATGCAGCACTCCAGGTGGGGTCTCACCAGAGCAGAGCAGAGGGGCAGAATCCTCTCCCTGGCCCTGCTGCCCACACTGCTTTGGATGCAGCCCAGCACACTTTTGGCTTTCTGGGCTGTGAGTGCACATTGCTGGGTCATGTCCAGCCTCTCATTCCCCAGCAACCCCAATTCCTTCTCAGGTAGGGCTGAGCTCAATCTGTTCAACCCCCAGTCCATATTGATACCAGGGAACTGGAATGTCTTTTCATGACATTTTCACCTGACTGCCATGACTTTTCAAGTAACATGGAAAGTAGATTGACTACACCAGGCAATTCCCTCAGGACTGTGAGATGCATCTTACTGGGTCCCACAGACTTAGATACATTCAGGTTCCTTGGAGGGCATGAACCTGATATTTATTTCCATTCTCATGCCTAGTTGTTTTTCCTTGCCTTCATTATCAATTTCCGCCTTTATATTTTCACTGAGCAGGTACATGCACATTTCAGAAAGAGAGGCAAGATTAACCTGATCAGTAATGAGCACTTACTGTGGTTAAAGTGGCCAAAAAATACTAGCAGGTTTGGGTCAGTCGTTTAGTTTTAATTTTGCAAAATAATTCAAAAGTCTTTCCCCTTAGATATTTTTGTTCATAGCCTGCTACTTCCCCAATCCGCTTGGGACTGAGTCAGAGCTTGGGCTGCTCCAATAGGAAGGGTTAGAGAAGGGGCATTTTGGTCAAGGGGAAGTTTTCATTTACTCTATTTCGCTCAGTGAAAACGGAAGTGGTCTGCCATGTAAAGCCATAAAAATCTGGCTTTAGGGAGAATTGATGCAGTGGTGCAGTTCCTTCACCTTTAGAACTGGGAGGAAGAATTGATCTATGTCAAAAGGGGGCACTGCTAGCAATTGAAAAGGCTTATCTTTCCTAAACCTATTGAGTCGAAATGTCCTTTATGTTTATAGTTTTGTTGAGATAAAAGAAACAAACCTTGGACACAGAAGAAAGTTACAGCATTTTGCTTGAGAAATAGATCCTGTCTAGACTATTTCTAAAGGTAAAATAAAAGATGTGGTGTGTTTGTTTTTTAATTTTTCTTTTTAAGAGCAAGAGAAAAAGAAAATAAGATTACTTAATTAATTTTGGGATTTTGCCACTATGAAATCCGTAACTCTCATCACTGTATTTTGAAAAAAATGTTAGCCAATGAAAATACATATAAACACACATATGTATACCTTAATTCCCTCTAGTTTAGAATCTTAGAGTGATTTAAGTTGGAAAAGACCTTTGAGATCATCAAGTCCCACCATGAACTTTACACCACCAAGTCCACACCTAAACCATACCCTCAAGTGCCACATCTACATGTCTTTTAAATACCTCTAGGAATGGTGACTCAACCATTTCCCTGGGCAGCCTGTGCCAATGCTTGAATAACCCTTCCCAAAGAGAAATTTTCCCTAATATCCAGTCTAAACTTCCACTGGCATAAGCTGACGTAATTTCTGTTTTCCTACTGCTTTTTACTTGGGAGAAGAGACTGACCCCCACCTCCCTACAACCTCCTTTCAGGTAGTTGTAGAGAGTGATAAGGTCTCCCCTGAACCTTCTTTTTTTCCTGGCTAAACAACCACAGCTCCCTCAGCCACTCCTCATAAGACTTATTCTGTAGACCCTTCACCAGTTTTGTTGCCCTTTTCTGGACATGCTCCAGTGCCCCACAGTCCTTCTTGTAGTGAGGAGCATTCACAAATAACAAAATGGAATAGTTCATTTTAAGACATGGACAGACTTCACAGCAAAAACAGTAGAGTAAGCAAAACAATTATCTTTACAGAAACAAAAATTCTGATAGACATTGTGGAGTAAGCTGGGAAATGGAAGTGCATAGCATAAAAAAGTCCATCATGGAGTACAAAAAAATATCCACAAATCACAAAACATGCATTGACCTTAGGACATTCTATTAGCTTGAAAAACAAAGTAATATCTACTACCTTCAAATACATAGAGAAGAATGAACTTTTGCTGCAAGGTTAGCAAAGTGCTCGTAATAACATAAGCAAGATCCCATAAAATTAGGCTTTTTTTCCTCATCACAAGAACTAAAATGTAGAAATGAAGCAGAAAAACATCTACTGAATTCTTCCTAGAGGTTACCTTTGACTCCTCCTCAGTGGCTTGTTTATCACTGAAAAAATGCAAGAAAATGGTACACAATTCAAGAACAATTTACAAACTAAGTATAATTCTGTATATACAATTATAACTGTATATATTTATAGCTATACCACAGCATAATGAGGTCTTCAACTTTGAAATATCATTAATTTTAAAAAAGAGTTTAGAAATATATATTTATTTAGGACTTACTCACAAATAGCTTCCTAGAAATCAGCATTTCTTTAGTCTGATATTCTTCATTCCACTAAATATTCTAAAAAAATCTTCAGCAAATATACAAAGATTAATATATGTGTTTAGTGAAGCATTTAGTTGTATTACCAGAAAACAAAGAAAGAATTATGAGGCTTTGTCAGCCTTCTGTTTTCCCAGTTGATTCTGACAATCTGGAATACTTCTTTAATAGGTGCCAATTTTCATCTGGAAAGTCAAGTCCATCCCTTTGTTACTTCATATTTCACATCTCCTTTTTGTGCATAGCAGTGGACAGTGCCAATTTTTCTGACAGTGCTTTGTAATTCTGTGGAGTTTTCCTTGCAGTGGCATGTGGAATTCTCCTCCAAGATGGCATTTTAGGAAGCCGTAAGTCCTGCTGGTAGCCTTAGTAAATAAGATTTTCAATAAGGTCAATAAAATTCAGTCCAGTGAGTGTAGTTTGCAATGGGGGAAATTTACATTTTCCCTTAGAACTTTAACTATCAGGGCTTTGATGATAACTGACACAAACCTAGGTCTCCCAGAACTGAACCCGTACTGCTGTTGCTACTGTCATGGTCCTCCTCTTATTGTTATTTTCCTCACATTTGCACAGTATTCCATTATTGATTTTCATTGTTCTGTAAGAGTTTACTTCAAAGTCTAGTTTATTAATTCCATTTGTAGATAAGTCTTCTAAATTGCTAGGCATTTTCACATTTTACCCTCTGCCCTACCTCCTATTTTGCTAACCGGTGTTGATATGTAAGAATGGAAAAAAAAGCCAAAAACAACTTAATAAGGTTTTCTGGAGAAATTAAAGCTCTTGTATCTTTTGTATGACCATTGATGGATTTTTCTTAACAGGTTTACTGTTAAAAGTAGAAAGGGGATGTCCTTGAATTTTCCTCTAGTTACTTTTAGAGTGCATTTGTGGTTTTCTTTTTCAATATAATTGTTAAAATATTTTAGTGGATGTATTAGATAATTTAGTAACAAAAGATGGAATTATTCATACCTAGGGCTATAAGATCTAAAAGAGACAATCAAAACTAGTATTGATATTCATTATACTTCACTACATTTACCTACAATCTACTAATATATTAATAAGATTGCATTTAGGTCTTTTCTGTTTGAGTGGAAACAATTTCACTCATTTTTCTGTTACATAATAATGAAAGGATTTTCTAGTTCTTCCAGTCCAATCCATGTATGATGTGGATGCTGAAATGTCGCACTCTTACTACAGTGAGCAACCATGCTACACTCAAACCTTACTTCCTCTGAATTACTTTCTTTAAATGGTCATTGGTTTGCAGCATCAGTGTCCTATTAATAGTTTCTATATAACATCATTGAGATTCCATTCCTTAGGTATCACACCAGAAGGCCTTGTAAATACACCAAAAGGTCTTTTCATTAAAGTTTTCTTCGAAATTGGTCTTATAAAATATATAGATTTTTTTCGAAAGAAGGGGAAACTAATTTTATCTTCAAGATCAGGAATCAAAACTCCTTACCAATGCGATTAGAATTGCAAATGAGATCATTTGCCTTCAAGCTAAAGAACACTGTTTGTGTTGTATTGTGCCAACAGTGGAGTATTGTGTAAGAGGAAGTATTTAAAAATCAGAATTAGCAGTCATTTCAATGATAGTTACTGGCTTAGAGTTTAGCCAGTGAAAGTAAGATCAAAATTCATTACCATACATTTTAAATTTTTTTTCTTCTTTCTGATACACTAACAGAACTCTGTGGTTTAGAAACTATTGTGCATTTTGTCTGCTGCACAGAGATCTTTATGTAAGACACTGCTGGAACTGAAGAATGAAATAGAAACTCAGCAGCAGTAATCATTTTGCTTGTTGTGTCATGAGAAAGGCTCAATTAATATTAAGGAGACTATTCCAAGAACATTTTAATTACTAAAATTTGGAATACAAAGTAAAACTCTGTAGGCATTCAAATTAGTCAATATGAATCTAATATATGAAATGTTTCTACATCTGTCTGAAAATGAAGTCAGCCTTTGTTCATGGAGTTAATCACTTTTATTGCATATACTACTTCACAGTATCCAATTTGTCACATAGAAGCTTGTGTTTTACAGAGTATAGTAGATTCAAAATAGAAAAGAGCCTTTCTTGGAAGGAGAAATGTATTAATTTCTGGCAATTTAAATACCATATAATTATCTTCTAATACTGTCTGAAAGGTAAAAAATGACAAATGGCTGCAATAAAGAGACATCACACATGCAGAATGAAGGTTCAGAGGAGCTCATTCGACCTCCATTTCATAAGCAGTTTGTTTCAGCCACTAAGCATTACTAATAGACTCTTAGTACAATCTAGATAAATGGTTAAAATAATAAGTTATGATTCAAAGAGACTGAAAGGAGACTTTGAAAAAAAAGACACCTGCCTTAAAACTGTAGTGAGATTTCTGGCTGTGAAACACTTAGCAAAATGAAAATAGTTATTAATAATTACATTTTATTTTCCATAGTTTACATACTTCCAGACTTGCTTTTTCTAAAAAGCCAAATGCCATCCAGACATTTTGTTTCAGCTCCTATCTTGTAAATGGAATGGATCATTGAAACCACAAATATGGTTTTCTCTAAAGAATTATACATGTGAGAATCAATTACTGTAACAGTGGTACAGGATTTTTTTCCTGACCTTCTTGACTCTTTCCATCACCTTGTGTAAGAGGCAGTAGAAAATATAATTACCTTCAGCTATTCTATAATTTACAAGACATTTCCATTCATCCAGGTTAAGTACTTGATTTGTAGTTGGGTAAGGAAGGGATAGAGACAAAAATAAAAGAAAACTGTTAATTTAGAACAGCTGTTGGCACTGTGCAATTCCTGAGTGTACCACTACTGGTTAAAGAGTGTGCACATTATTTATTCTGAGTTTAGTGGCCCCTAAATCCTTCTCTGTAGGGAGGGTGACCACTTTATTGATATGATTAAGTAGTTGGGGTTTCAGGAGGCAGAGACTGTGTGGGAGGACTGCTGGAGCTTCATATCTCTCCTTAGCAATAAGATGATTTTGTCCAGCCTGGGCTCAGAGAAGAAGCCAGACTCAGGAATTTTCCCTCTCCCCGCCTTAGGTTGAAATTTAGCTCCTCAGTGGGCGTGGCCATGTAGCTATTGGTGTCATCACCATGAGCATCTGCTGCAAACAATAACCCCTGACAGTAGCATGTCCTCTTTCCTCTTTCAGCTGGGCAAAGAGTGAAGCCCACCTCGTCCTGCTGCAAGAGCTGGCTGCTTTCCATGGCATAGCTGGGCTTAAACAGGGATCACCAAGCAACTAGATTGTGTTTCAAACTGGTTTGCGGCTCTTGTTTCAAGGGAAAATGTCACTCTTGCCTGAACCTGTTTCAGTTTGGATTTGGCTATTATGACTGAGAAAGAAGGGTCAGTGGGAACAGCACAATTAACCTTTTCTGTACAGCTAAAAACCAAGCTATACTGCTCCCAGCTGCATGGAGGGAAAAGCAGACAACTTCTCCTGAGGTGCTCTTCTTTGTAGTGCCTTATGTGAAATCAATGTTGAAGTTATTTCTCTTTGCACATGAAAAACCAGTATAAATTTTTCCCCCTCATAGTTCACATTTTTACTGTTGCCAAGATGCATCTTTTTCACTTCATTTAGTGTTGCTTTGGTCATTACATCACTGGTATGAACTGTGAGTGTCAAGTGCAACATGTGTCTTTGAAGCGTATTATCTTCTCATTGTCACGTCTGTTTACCTCTAATGGGCAAGAAAATTTTATTCTTCCTTCGAGTCACTAAATGACCTTGTTTGAGGGGAAAAGGGTTGGAGTGTAAAGGTTATTTTTTACATGCCTCTTTTATAATTTAATCTATCTAGTAAGTATACATGGGCCCATCTTGGCTACTAAAACATGTTTGCTAATCCATGTTGTGTATTTTGGAGTTAAGATTCATTGGCATGTGTCTGATATGGTGACATTAACATATGGATGGTGAAGAAATGGTAGATGGTGGAGTCGGTGCTTTAAGGAATACTACAGTATTTTTATTTTTAGAAACTGTTCAGTTAAACATCTGGACGGGTGATCAGGGCCAACTTCTGAAATTCTGTCTCAAGGCTTATCCTTCACATACCTGGCTAGACTCAAAGAAATTATTCATAAAATTAAGGGTTTTCAGAATTTGCTTTACATTTATTTGAGTAGCAAATAACTAGAAAAAATGAATCTGTGTTTGGGCCATCAGAAAAGATCTGAAAAGATGGAAGACTTGTTCAAGAACCAGAGATAGCTGAATTTGGTTAATGGAGTCCTATGATAAAAAGACTTAAGAGCTTGTTATTTTTTATAGCGAAGCTACAAGGTATTGTGGAGGGTAAACTTTGTCCATATGCAATATGTTGAAAGTACTTAAGGAATTGTATCCGATTTTGGTGAAAATGGAATATTTTGTTTGTATGTGACCCCAAAGGTTAATTTAAACATTTTTTTTTGCTTGATTATCATGTGGTTTCTTTGATTAATTAAGTATTCAGCTTGATACAAGACAGTAGGAGTCTCACTTAATTTACTGGGCCGTCTGGTGACCCAACTTTACTGAATTTGGAACCACTGCATCAATGTCTTATAGGCTGTTAAAATTTATGTTCAGCGCAGCTTTAGGTGTGGGCAGCTGCCTAACAGGAAAATACAGGAGCAATTGCCTACTAAGAGGAAACCTTTCTAAAGTCAAATTGCTTGGCAAAACCACTCAAATAGCTCTTACAGAAAAGCCCTGAAGGATTTAACATGACTAAAGCCTACAACGTTCTACAGAAATTAGTCTTACTAACCCATAGGACTGAATACATAGCACTATCCTGTCTGCTGCATTTTTTAACCATATGATTAATATTCTATAGAGAAGAAAATAGGATTTTATCTTAACTTACACAAGATTGTTGAAAAAACTTCAGAAAAGTAGTAATTTTCTTGTAAATATTAATTGTGTCTTTCTGTGAGTATCTCTTGTGTGGGGAAAAAAAGAAGAAAAAAGAAACTGAAGAAAGAAACTGCAGTTTATTTAAACTGCCAAGTTTTTAGGCAAATCTAATAAAAAGTTAATCTTTTGAGATTGTCTCTTGGTCCCATTGGAAGGCTCAATTTTTAATTGCTGATAATTTTATCAGAAGTTAGCTGTTTTGGTTGAAATGTTCATTGCATTCATTGCGTTCATTGCATTTGGTTGAAATGTTCATTCTCATGCAAGATATTTTCATGAGACTGTCTGAAAATAGGACAGTCAAAGTAGTTCACCAGTTTGAAAATGATAATGTTTTTCAATGGCACACAAGTTAATTTGGAGAAAAAAGAAAAAACAATCACAAACTTAAGAGCTAGTAAGTGTGGAAGATTTTGAGACAGTAGTAGTAAGAGAAGATTTTTGTGAGGATATAGAAGATGGAAGCAAGATATGAGGCATAAACTAGAACTAACTGGATAAAGCCTGGTGTCAGAACAGGGCCTATAAACTTGGTCCTATATTCTGGACATGAGTTCTGTGACAATGATGTTTGTTTGTATGATGAAATGTGGCCTAGTAACAACAAACCAGAATCAATTGGGGCTCAGATTGTCTGTACATCATAACTTCAATTCTTGATCACAAAAACATAGAAATTACCTTTCTATGGTGTTAGAGGGTTGATGCTGGCTGGATGCCAGGCACCCACCAAAGCCACTTTCTCACTCCCTCCTGTACCTGAACAGCAGAGAAAATATAAAGAAGGGTTCATGGGTTGAGATAAGAACCAGAAGAGATCACTCAGCAAATATCATGAAAGGCAAAACATTCACCTTGGGGATATTAATTGAATTTATTACCAACAAAGTCAAAGCAGGATAATGAGTAGTAAAAACAGACCTCCAGACACCTTCCCCCACCCCTCCCTCCTTCTCATCTCTACCTCCTCCCCCTCAGTGGTGCAGGGAGACAGGGAATGGGGGTTATGGTCAGTTCATCCAATGTTGTTCCAGACACTGCCTAGGGAGAGGAGTCCTTTCCCTGCTCCAGCATGGAGTCCCTCCCACAGGAGACAGTTCTCCATGAACTTCTCTAACAAGAGTACATTCCACAGGCAACAATTCTCCACAAACTGCTGTAATGTGAGTCACTCTTCCAATGGATGCGATCCTTCAAGAACAGCCTGCTCCAGCATGGCTCCCCCACAGAGTCACAAATCCTACCAGGAAACCTATTCCAACAGGGGCTCTTCTCTCCACAGGTCTGGAGGTCCCTGCCTGGCATGGGCCTCCCACAGAGTCGCAGCCTCCTCTCAGACATCCACCTGCTCTGGTGTGGGGCTCCTCCACAGGCTGTGGGTGGATCTCTGCATCCCCAAGAATCTCCATGTGCTGCAGGGACACAGCTGCCTCACCATGCTCTGCATCATAGGCTGCAGAAGAATCTCAGCTCTGGTGCCTGAATCACCTCCTCCCCTTGCTTCTCAGACCTTGGCATCTTCAGGCCTGTTCCTCTCACATGTTCTCACCCCACTCTTTTCTGGCTGAAATTACAACTCTGCAATAACTTTTTTTTTCCTTCTTAAATATGTTATCACAGAGGTGTTACCGCCATTTCTAATCGGCCCAGCCTTGGCCTGCAGCACATCTATCTTTGGAACTGTCAGGGGCTGGCTTTGCTCAACATGGAGGAAGTTTCTAGCAGCTTCCCACAGAAGCTACCCCTGTAGCCCACCTGCTATCAAAACTTGGCCACACAAACTCAACACATATGGTTTCTTTGGTTCTTGTGTGTGTATGTAATAAATATCTAAGACTGAAAATTATTGTGGTGGCAAAAGTCAAAATGATGTTTAAGTCCCCATGGAGCGTAAAATAAGTGCAAAATCTTGCTTCAATACAAAATGCTATTACTGGTTTTGTCTTATTTTTTGTGAGTCTCTGGGCATAAAATGTGAAGCACACAAAATATTCTGCAAATTACAAAAAGCTTCCCCTGAAGAACCTCATGATACTACTTTTAGGCAGTCATATTTCCCCTGTCTTTTAGGAAACAAAACAGGTCACAGTAAATAGAAACCTGATCATACAAGTAATATTGAAGATCTCTATAGTATCCATATTTTGAGATGACTGCCTATCTCTTCCCATGGGCTGAGAACTGTTTGTACAGGAACATGAAAATCAAACAAAACGTCAGTTTAAGTACACGTCATGCTAGTCCAACTGAATGCCCAACTTTTAGATTGAATAATATTTGAGAAACTATTCTTGTTATTTATGAAGAGCTTAGATGGGGTTATGTGACAGACCACCAAGGGAAACCTAGCCCCGTGTTGCTACCACAGACTCATCTTACAGTATGAATTACAACTGAATTGTAAGAATAATTTCAACTGTTATTATCCACTCAAAATGAACAGTCTCCCTTCATATAGTGTTTGGTTAAACAATGGATTTAAAGTTCATTGTCAATGTCTATGGGAAAGGTCTCTGCAATCATTTATTCAGCTCTTTTCAGAGAAAATATGAGAAAATCCATTTATGAAGGAGAAGTTTAACAAAGAGGCTGGTAATAATACCAGTTAATTTC
>NW_008239054.1:1223170-1224160 GCF_000691975.1 Corvus brachyrhynchos | reverse complement strand
GAGTAGAAAAGCCATTTTTTTGGGGGGACAAGTATGTGGAAGAGGAAAGTTTGCATTATAATTATGGCAAAAAAGATGTTCTAGCTGCTGTACGTGCTTTGACATTGTTACTGTGCTATTTTCAGACAACTGAGTGTATTTTACATTTTCTGAGATTGCTTTTTGGTGACATTAAATAACAGCAAAATCAAATAACAGTAAAATTTTGGACATAAACACAAGTGATACTCAATTATGGAATCCTTAGACTTCTTTATTACTATGAATTTAAGGTCTCTTTTAGACCTTGTTAGGTCACTGTTCTGAAAAGGAGTCTAGTTGGTCAACTTTTCATACTGTGGCAATGGAAGTGAGTGTAATTTGTATACAAAACCACTTTTTGTATCTCATTTGTGGTTCATTTTTGTGCCAGGCCTCTGAAGACTGGTTTTTATGGCTGTACGGCCTTGCAGAATAAGGGATTGAAAGCTCACTGATTTTCTCCAGTCAGTCTTTAAGGGAGCTATGTGAATGTTTGATTTGGTTTGTCACTGACTTGAGGGCCCATCTACACGTCAAAGTTCTATGTTTACTTCTGTTAATGAGATAGCACATATATCTTGTTTTTACGTGGTAGGAAAGGGAACAGAAGGTTTATGTTCCTTGACACGAGGACAATGAATAAAAACAGATTAGGAGTGAACAAGGGGAGAACATGAAACAAGATGATAGAATGTATCTACATTCTCACCCAGAAAGTAGTGATATGATTAACTAAGCTTAATAAACTGGAGGGGTAGGAAGAAAAAGAACAGGTCTGGAAACAGGCCTGAGAATTTCTTTGGAAATTGACCTTAAGTCCACATGTTGTGCCATGAGGTCCCTTTGGAATGGAAGGCTTCTGTTCTAGTAACACTGATTTTGCCCCCAAGGACTTAAAACAAAGCACCTGCCAGGAGAGAGAGAGATTATGTAGATATTTCACATACCAGTTAAAGAACACATCAGCAG
>NW_008239054.1:1180141-1223157 GCF_000691975.1 Corvus brachyrhynchos | reverse complement strand
GATAATCCCTTAATGTAACTAAGAATGAAATTGGTTCACTTTGCATGACCTTTGCTACAGTTAGTATTTGATTTGTCTTTAAGAAGGAAAAGGTAGGACAAGTACAAAAAATGTAGTCCCAGAGCTGTGTTTGAGCATGAGATCTTTGAACAAATAATATATATGTGACCAATGAAGATAACAGTTCCTCTCAAGAGGTAGAGATGTCACCAATTAAAAAAAAAAAACAAACCTCCCAAACAACCCAAAAATAGATCAGAATTTAGGGTTCCATAAATGTACAAGCTGAAATGGGATGCCCTGAAAAAAGAGCTGAGCACTCCTTCATCAGGCATCCTGCCCTTGCCAGCTGGTCACTTCTATCCTTGCACTTTCTGCAAAAATTCTTGACCAAGTACAGAGTAGCAACCTATATGAATGATCACTTATTTCTCAATACAACCTGCTGATCTCAAAAATAAGCACTCATAAAGGTGAGTTGCAAGGAAAAGGATAAACTCTGTCAAATTACAATTCTGAATACTTTATTGAGGAAAAAACCAAAAGTCTCTCTCCTTCAATTTCCCTCGACCTCCAGGCCACAGAACAAGTTACCTGTGCATGTTTCATGTTGATAGTGATTGAAGGGGAGACAATGGTTATGACTGACCAGAAAGATGCTGTGGTTCATTAAGCAATAAGAAGGGTGCTTGTAGCTCTCCAGCTATTCTCTGATGACTGTCTCATGTTATTTTTAATTAGTAGGTAGCAATTACTTGTGCTAGTCAACCAATTTTTTCTGTAACAGAAGAAGAAAACATTCCTAATCCACTAATCAAATTTTTTTTTGTGGGACTGTGCATTAAGTCTGGCTGGGGTGGATTAAACTTTTCCCACAGCAGCCCTTATAGTGCTGTGTTTTGTATTTGGAACTAGAAAGGTGCTTTGGCTACTGTTGTGCTGTCTCTCCCCAAGCCAAGGTTAGCCCATCACAGACTGAGAATGGCAATATGACAATACAAACATCTAGGATAGGTAGTTTTTCTGTTGAGAAATACAATTACTGATATTTTTCAGCCTTTGTGCTTGCTTGTTGAGAAATATTGAAGCAATTCTACCCCATATGAAGTGCTAATGAGGGATAGTACTGCTCAGCAGCATTTCAGTCCCAGAAGATGGGAATGATCTTTTTGTGCATGAAACTGATTTTTTTTTCTTTTACTGTTCTTTTTAGTCCTTGCTCAATTATTGTTGGTTGTTCTCTAGTATATTACAGAGAGGAAAAGGACCACCAGTGTGCTCCAACATTGCCCAGGCTGTATTTCAGACATGTTTTCCTATCTACTGTTGATTTTTTTAGCTGCCTAACAGCTTGGTATCTGTGGTAACTCATCAGTGAAACAATATTTCAGAAAGGTTTCTATTATGCAAAATCATATTCAGAATGAATCTGAATTTAAAAAAAAAAAAAACACATTCAGTTTTGAGTTTAAATGTATTTTTAAATTGGCCTAGAAATTTTTTTTTAGGCCTAATAAACAGCATATTTCCATGGTTGAAAAATAAGAGTTACAAATCTACTGACATATTTCAAAATAACACTGGGATTGCTTCAGCTGTAATGTTTTGAGTAATAATCTTTGCAATCTAGAGAGAAATTGCTCTGACGACACTACAGGCACTCAACCCAAATAAATCTGAACTTATTTGATCAAACTATAATTTCACATGCAAATTTTTTCAGTTTACACAGTGCACAAAATGACCATGACCTCCAAAGGATGAATAAAAATGTGGTGTTAATTGATATACTCCTGACCTGAAAAATGGTGTGACAGCCAATCTCATTTAAGAAACATAAATGCTACAGGTTCCTGAAATTTAAAAACTGGGCTTTCAGATATAATACAGATATTTCAGACAGAGTGTGAGAGACTGAAATGTTATGGTTAATGACTTAAACATTGTTTTGAAGGACTTTTTTGCCAATTATGGCAAAACTGTATGAGGAAACTGTGACCACTGAAGACAACTCCTCCCTGAATAGGCCTCCTGAGGGGAACTTTGGACTGTGAGTTAAGCTACCTAAGGGAACTTGAGGTAAGAAAAAGGTGACACTATTTTCCAATTATCTCAGGTCTAGAGGAAGTAAACAAGGCTAAAGGGGAAGAATGTATTTATAAGAAAGCCAAACCCAGCAGCTGCCCTGAAAATCGGTTCTGGCTGGGTTTGAGGTGGGGGAGGCCATAATCCACAGACCCATTTGCTGAGGCCAGGTTTGGACAGACTGCCCCCCAACCAAGGGGGGAGGAGAGTTTTGTGTGTGTGGTGTAATCTTGAGGAAGTGAACATCCATCCTCTCTTATACAAATTGGTTCAGTTGTAAAACCCTGCACCCCTGGAAGGCTACATCCATGGGACATTCATATGAGAGGCAGCTGAGAAGGTGTCATAAACCATCAAAGACCCCAGAGTGCTTCCCAGACTCATTCCTGAGGCCTTGCACCAGAGGACTGAGGGTGACACAAACGGATGCAACTCATCCAGAGTCTGTTGCAAGACAAAGTGTCAAACTTGTCCCCTCCCAGGGGAGGTACCTGGGCATTCCCACATGGTCCAAACATATATAACTCCATTGAACTCTATGTTTTGGGTGTCCCTCCCCACCAAGAAAACCAGAAGAAGAGGATCAATAGGATGCTATTGGGATCCTCAGAGTGGTGGTATTTTCTATTTAATCTGTCTCTCCATCACTCTCTTTCACTCTCTTTCTCTCCTTGTTTTTTTTTTTTTCTCTCTCTCTCCCTCTCTCTCTCTCGCTCACATTTAATGGTGAATAAAGTCCGTATTATTGGCTTTGGTATTGTTTGTGTATTTTCTATTTAATCTGTCTCTCCATCACTCTCTTTCACTCTCTTTCTCTCCTTTTTTTTTTTTTTTCTCTCTCTCTCCCTCTCTCTCTCTCGCTCACATTTAATGGTGAATAAAGTCCGTATTATTGGCTTTAGTATTGTTTGTACCTTAATTTGGGCAGAGGCATCTCTCTAACAATTTTAATAATCAGATAGTAACCTAGAGGGAAATGTAAAGCATAGCTGCTGTTCAAAACAAATCCATTTAAACCATAGTGAGTATCTATTCATCTATCTAGAGTTTTGGTTGAAGAGTAGACAAAGACTCAAAATCCTTCCTACAAATTTCCTAGGAGTTTCCTCCTATGAAATTTAACCAGTTGTCAAAATGATAAAATGCTCAAGTCTCACTCAAAATATAGGTTCCTTGTGTCCTTGTGGTAGAATGAAGTCTTGTTATTTGAGATAAAGGAGGAGGTCATTTCCTGATCTGTCCCTGGTGAAATGGAAAGTTCCTCCAAGATGTTTGTCTCCTGAGATCTCTGGGTGGTGCAAGATAGTCAGGGAAACTTTTCTGGTTGAAAGACTTGGTTCCTGTGCTCTTTCTGTGAGAAGGGTAACACTGAGTCAGAGATGAGAACTGGAGAATCCCACACCCTCTGCCTCTGTGTGTGGTTAGACAATGATATTTCTTCAGCCTGAAGCTGGCTTAAGAATGTCAACAGGTAGATTACCTCTTTCATACTTCATAGAAAGCCTCTCATCTCATTGGTACTACTGTGAACACAGAGTAACTCCACTGGAAATACACTGGTGTCTCAGAAGTTAAAATGTTTTTAATTAATCTGATCACTGTTGTTGCCTGTAACTTATATAAATTGCCAAATATCAGCTTACATCACTTCTGTGAGACTTCACTAATTTTTTCTAATGTGTTTGGCTACTTCCCTGTTAATCCAGTCACAAAATGTATCCAAGAAATCCCCAAGTGAGAAAACTAATGCCTCCAGTCCATTTGTATATCACCAATAAGAACTGACATGACATTCTCTGGAATGTGCTTGAAATGGTTATCTTCCAATTACAGGGATTTAACACCCAAAAAGCTAATCTGCTTGTTTAAATTATTAATCCATTTATAACCACCTGTCATATTTGAAACAATGAGCACTTTTCTTTGGAAAGACATAAATCAGAGTGAAGTCAATTGGCTATACAAATATGTAACAATATTGTGGACAGAACAAGTTACATGACTTCAGTATTATAAGGATGAATGTAGCAACATAAGGACGAATGTAGAAACGCTTAAATGATGCATGTATCTCAAGTGGTAGTGGTCCTGAAGATAAATCAGCCCAAGGAATAGCCCTGAATGAAGATGAAGTAGCTCATGTTGGGTTTCTTCGAGGTTTGAAGTAGGGGTATGACTCACTGGCCTCCTAAGAGAGACTGTGGAGCGAGGCTGGAGTGCTTACAGTGCCAGGTGCTTAGGAAAAAGTAACAGTCATTACATGTGGCTGTCCTTGCAGAGAGGAGGGTCTAGTCTTTCTGCTTGACAGCAACTTTCCCCTTGCATGATTCAGGTGAGCCTCATGATTGTTCCAGAGAAAGGAAGAGGGGAGGAGAGAGAGAGGTTTCACAAAGGCTGCTAAGTTGGAGGCTTCTCCACATTCTACTATCAACACTGTAACCTATTTGGATAGTTTCTATATCATAATGCTGTTATTCTGATATATAATAATTTCCTTATTAAATAAGGTTATTTTATTCTCTTATATTATTTCACCTTAAATACAACAGCAAAATATTTTTTATTAAGCATTTTGACATTTGAAATTATTTTCCAGTCACACAGTTAAACATTGTAGAGAAAACACATGTAAACTGAAATTTATAGAAGTTGATAATTTCCAAATGTAAAGGCATTAATAGAAAGCTCAATAGAGTTGGAGTAATGTCCTAACAAATGGAAAAACTTCTATAAACTGTTCTGACACTCACCTTCTTCATGTTACTTAGAACCATAAAAAGGATGAGCACTTGTCAAGACAGTCAGTCAATGAGCCTGAGCACTACACCTCCAGTGGCATCACTCTCATAAAGTAGTTCAGTTTTCTTGGCTGCTAGATAGGAACATGAACAGAAAATCAAAAACATTCACCAGAGAAAACATTCCATAAGAAGTTGTGCTATACTTCTGCAGGGTAACAGTTTATTTCATGACTATCCAAGTTTTCTACAGATTAGTGGGGTGACAATGCACCTATTACTATTAGTTGTTTGCATTTAGAAAAGGAAGACCTAGTTCTGCTCAACAATATTTAGTCCAGCATGGAGTGGGGGGGAGGTTGGGGGGCACTTTTGGGCGTACCCCAAGATCCTGGTCACTCTTACTCTGGATATGGTTTTACATGGCTGCATAGTGCAGCTCCCTTCTGCATCCAGGCTTCCTTCCTGCACATGCCAGGGCACAGAGGAGATGGGGCAGTACATCTTAGTCTATGTCCATCATGTAGGCAATGTGAGCATCTGAACTTGCCATTGAAGAGTTCTGAGGCCTCATCTTTCGGATGTAACTTTAGTATTTTGCAGTCAAGCTTAAATTTTGCACTTGAATCCAAAACAACAACTTTATGTTCATCTAGAGCCCAAAGGCAGTACTTTCATATAAACTCACACTATTTCAAACTGAGCGAGCATGTCCTGTTCACCTCCTCTTCACTCTTTCACCTCCTGTGGCCCCAGAAATGAGTTTTCAACCCCCCGCTGATGTCTTCTGATAAGAGAGAAAGAGCAAAAGGAAAAAAGCATGAGTTCCATTTTAAATCAGTATCTCTGAGTTTTGCTAATCCCAAAGTGCAGGAACTATTTTATTTTAAATATAATGTGATTGCTACTTGTTTTTATGCACAATACAGGCTCATTTTAGAAGTTTTGAAGAGCAAGTGTAGTTAGCACTCAGTGAAGAGGAGGTCCAAATAAGAACTGGGCTGTCTGTTCCTGATACACTGGGATCACATCTATAGGGTCAGACTTCCTCATCCTTATATCATTTTTACAGACACGATAACTCCACTTATTTTCACTGCTTACTTGCACATGAAAGGAACGAGATGCAGCTCAGTAGAGTATTTTGTAAGGCAAGGTCTTGGTTCTCCTCTAATTTGCATGTACACTGCTCAAATACAAGAAGTCTGAAGTCAGTATGAAAGTGGCAAAACACTCACTAAAATCCCAGGGAGGTGAGGCAAAAGCCAGAGGTGGCTCTTTACAATCCTTTAAAGGGATACAACTTCCCTCAGTGTTTTATTTTGTTCACCTTTTTTGAAAAGTGAAATTGTCCTTTAAAGAATTTTAAGATAAAGAAGAAACCTAGAACTCCTACTTTGCTGTGAGCAGATTTTGAACCTGAACAGAAGAAAAAAAACCCTAAATATTCACTTAATGTTTATAACTTTACTCTTTGTTTCCTTACTGCTGAAAAATGGTTGATGTCTTATGTCCAGAAATTGATTCTTTTACAAAAACCAAAATTGATTTATATATTTCCCTGGTTGTTCTGAAATATCAGAAGTTGTAATTTCAAAGTTTAAAAAAAGCTGAGAATGAAAATGGGCAGTAGAGTATACCAGTGTGATTCAGAAAGAGTACTAAGAAAGTCAGGTGAATCAAACTCTCCTGAAATCAGTGCACTTGTCTTTGTCAACAGAGTCAACACAATCATACAATAGGAAACCAAGCATTTGATATCTTTGTCTGGAATAAAGCAACTCCAATTTTGTAAGCCTTAACCTTTGTGAGATTTCAGTTCAGATCTATTTTAACTCGAAAGGCTTGAACTGGAAAGGACAGATGGCTGTTTGATGGAGCGGTATCAGGGTGGAATCTGACATTTTCCCAACCCCATGGCATTCAAGTTGCAGCACCTTGTCATTCAAATATCCCTTGTCAAATTCAAATCTCAGCCAACTCTTGCCTTATTATTTATTTCACTGAGAGTTGATTAAAGTTTGAACAGTGAGGTGCAGGAGGATGCCTCATGACTTTTCACCTTACCTATTGGTGAATTCTGCTTCTGATCTCCAGTTGTTAAGAGACTGCAGCACCAACCACAGTCCAGATATAATGAGAGGTGATTTTCTAAATATTGCTCCAGCCCCAAATATTGGCACAAGAAAATGCTAACAAATTAAATATTTATAATGCAACCAGAATAAAGATGAAGTAAAGGAACAAGTACATTTTTTTAATGACTTTCTGCTCTGGGGGGATAGGGGAAAGCTACTGAAAACAGCACCCTTGTTAGCTGTACTCTTCCCTTTTAGAAAACCATTGTTGTCTAAGCAGTATAGTTTATGGTTTTGAGGCTGTGGGAAGGAACTAATGATACTTATTTAAATATGAACTATATAAAGATATTTTAAAAAATACTAAAGACAAAGCTGTAAAATCAAGGGAGCTGTAGTATTTTGAGAATCAACCCATAGCATTAAATCATGGTGTCACTTATGGTGAAGTTATTTCACAAATCACAGTTCTTCACTATGATTTAAATGTAAAACTTTCAGTTGAACCTACCACAGAAGTGTATCAGATATTGCAGGGTAGATGAGAAAGGTGTATTTAATTTTTCATAGCATTATCACTCTGCTGTGGTGCATATTTAGCGAAACTGCAGAAACAGAGTTACATCAAATTCCATGCAGCCTAAATACCATCTATACAATTCGAAGTACGTATGTGTTGTGCTTCAGTTGGTAACAAGATTCCTGTAAAATTTGTTCATCTCTTGCTTCTTAATTTTATGAGTAGTCTCAAGAGGTGCAGATGGGTGGCTTGGGTTGTAGAAAAATAGATGGTCAGGTAACAACAAGTTTTAATTCATATTTCAGGCTGAGTCAATTCACCTTAAGTTTTTCCTCAGTGACCAACCAAAGCTTAGACTGTGCTTAACTGAAGGGTGATTAATTGACAAACAGGAGAGAAGTGAAGCTAGTGACACCAGGGAAGTATGTAAAGAAAGGTATTTTTGTCCCATTTTTTAAATGATTTTTTTGTCCTCAAAGCTAGGGAATACAATTTTCAATACGCCTCATATGGAGTTGGAGCTTAAAGTGGCAAAGTAAGCTGCTCTTTGGTTTGCTGAAATATATTTTTCTCATGAAATATCTAATAAAATGCATGTTTTTATCTTTTCAGGATGGTTTGACAATGAAACAGACTTTTTTGGTTTGGGATTTAGAATATTGCAGTGCACTTTGAAGAGGGCAACACAAAGAGAAATCAAAAGCTGCATCTACAAAACACTCAGGCAGTGGCTGTTTGTCTGTCAGGTAGAAGGAGCAAGAAGGAATGCATTTCTAAATGCTCCAATATTTGCACAAACTTTCCCTTTTTTTCTGGGTACAATTTAAAGGATTGCATTTGATCTGGTCCTACAGAGGATTAAAAGAGGATTAAGAGGATGAACAAGCCAGTTGATGGAATTTTGCCATTGATTTCAACAAGGCCAGGGATTTCACCTCCAGTGATTGCCCTCTGTAATCAGAAAAATATTCTTCCCCTTGGGCCTGTCACAAAGGACAGGATCAAGAGGATTACATTTTTGCAGTTGAACAATCAAATGCCTAGAAGCATAGGCAAACTCAACAGCAGGTATGAAACCATTCCTCTCCTCCTTCTTGAATGTAAATAGCAGAGAAGCCTCTGACAATGTAACTGTGCACAGGCTGGTTTGGTATACAGGAGGGAGAGGAAGAATGGGACCCACGAGCATGGGAAGAAGGGAGTGATGATCCTTGCAGAGAATGCCTTCATTCCAGAGAGGTAACACCAGGCTCCATTACTGACTAAATAGAAGTCCTTGGGCTATAACATGAGCAAGTGACAGTAGATGAAATAATCGACCTGATAAATTATAGGAAGGAGCTGTATAAGAGAAGTACAAGAGAGGTCAGAGTTATAACTAGAGATGCAAACAGCTAAAATCCTCCTTTGCTTGTAGGACGTGTCACTTCTCACATCTTGGGAGATGTTCAGCACAAGGGTTTATCATCCCAGAACTCATCCTGCAGAAGGATGGTATACCATTCTCTTCTGCTTTATTTCCTGTTTTTTTTAACAGCTGTGGTGAGATGTCTCTCTCAGGAGGCACCAAAAAACATAGCTTTGAATAGATCAGCCAGTGTTTTGTCCTAACTACCCTTTTCCTTTGAAACTGAATAGTATTTTACCCAATGTGCTGTATTACATTTGCACAATAGTACAGCCATGTCTTAGATTACAAATTTACCTTATGTCTTGATATTATAATGTAACTTTATCAGATGAAATTTGGGGGGTTTTAAGCTGATCAAAGAAATGGAACAAGATTAGTTAAAATACGGTGGGTTGAAATGGGATGACAGATCCTTCTGGTTAGTTGTTAAATTTAACTATTTTAGATTGGCAGTCTAAAGAGATTGCTTTTTCAGACTTACAGAGGCTTTTGTTTTTGATGTCTCCAAAACAAGGGCATGTACACATTACTGCTTATAGAGAGCTCATGAAATCCTGGTTGTACTGAAGTTTTTGACAAAACTTCAAAAGAGACAAGTTGTACCTTGATTTAATTAGATGGATTGACACTATTTATCTTGTAGAGTAGAGCCTTTTTTAATCTGATTGGAATGGCATTTTTATTAGCCCTTAATTTGGTTTTAGTTTCCCTGTGAAATTTTCGCTTTTCTCTTGATTTATTTGAGAGTAGTGTGAAGAAAAATTCCAAATATCAGGGAGAACTACGATTGCTTTAAGGAGATGGAAGAGAGAAAACTTAGTCCATTTATGCTTTCTAAAGAAGCACTAGTCTAATTTTTTTCATTATAGAACAAAGAACGATACCTTAATTGAATATATTGATGGGTTAATTTTCTTTATTTGTGTAGTAATAAATTAGAACCTAATTTTATGTCCATTAATAGAAATGAAGGTAAATGTACTTTCAGATTCATAATGACATCTAAGTGCTTTTTCAGTTTTCTCTCCCTGATTATGTAGGAATATTTCCTTTTAATGTAACACATTAATTAATTCATTAGTAAAGGATTATTATTCAATTGAAAACAAATATATTTGGCTTTAAAAGAACTTTGGCATCCTATTATTTAAGCTTGTCTGGATACATGATGTATGACATAAGTTCTCACATGTTTGTAACTCATCTTCTTCAATTCAGAATTTCAGTGTTGCTCCAGTCCTGTGACTTTGTAATGTACTTGTATTTTTTGGGCAAATTTAAGATAAATCCCTTTGTCTAATCTCGCATTTTTTGCTAGATTCATCATGTTGTAAATTAGTAAAGATGATTACTGAGGTGAGTTACTGTTTCAGGCCTTGGAGCCTGGGCCTGGAGTGCCTGCTACAGAAAATTTTATTTGACACAGATATTTCAGGAATTACACTGATGGGTTTTATAAAGTTTTCAAGATCTGATCAAGGATTAATTTAAGTAAAAAGTCTACCTAGTCACAGATAAAGAAGGATTTGAAAAAATATGGTTATGAAATAGGCACAGACCCTCCAAAACATTTTTAGGAATTACAAAGGGAAGACCTATATAGCTATATGTATAGCTATCTGAATGTGTTTGAAAATCCAGCTGCTCATTAAGCCAGCAAGCTCTCACATCCACAAGTCTCTTTCTGAAAATGAGACTAGGCAGAGACCCATGAAAACTATTTCTCCTGAACTCAGCAGAAAACAAACCCACAGGTAATATACATGGTGAAGGATGATTAAGATGCAATGGTTTTTCTAGGAGAACTGGGTGGAGCTTTTGGCAGTGAAGTATCTCAGTATTTTTGTGGGAAGGGACCTTATAGACTTTATGCACAATTGGTTCTGGGGACATTATGCTAAGAGTGGGAGGCACAAACATGCAGTTTCTGCAGTTTTCTCAGCCTCATGTAGGTAAATATGCTTTCATGAAATTCAATGTAGGCATCTACAGAACCCTGTGATTTTCACATGGTCTAGGATCACCTTGAAACTGCCATGCAATTTTTTTCAAATTAGCAGTGGAGAAATTTGACCTCACTTTTGTGAGATCTTTCTGTTCTTTAAGACCTTAAAGCTCAACAACTTTACT
Source organism: Corvus brachyrhynchos (assembly GCF_000691975.1). Taxonomy (NCBI): domain Eukaryota; kingdom Metazoa; phylum Chordata; class Aves; order Passeriformes; family Corvidae; genus Corvus; species Corvus brachyrhynchos. The sequence goes on along the minus strand of NW_008239054.1, from coordinate 1,212,195 downwards.
TTCTCTTCGAGTTTATTCTCTTAAAGAAAATAAACTTGTGTATATAGAGAAGGGGAAAAGAACACACTGGATGAATTCAGAGATGAAATAAGTTATGTAAAGACAACATTTTTTCTTCTACTGGGAATCCATGGGCCAAGAAAAAGTGAGAGAATGAAGAAAACAGCTGTATTTGTTTCATAAGGACTTTCCCTCTAAATACCATGGTAGCTGTGAGAATGGAGCCACATTACAAACAGGCCTTCAGCCCATAATTCATTGTCTTGGTCATTAAGGTCAGGAGAAAATAGACAACACAGTGCATGGCAAATATGTTAAAAACGCCAACAAAATCACATTAGATAAATGCATTACAGGGAGGGAAGTGATTTGAGTCATATATTATCAGGCAATACTGGGGGAAAAAATACCGTCCAGTCATATAATGCACTACTACTGAAAATGCCAACAAATAATGCCGGAGTCTTTACAAAAATCCTCCTCATGCCTCCTTGGATCTTGTTCACATCCATAATTAGTTGCATGTTGAGACAAGGCAGAGAGTTTTGCCATGCCTCTGTGAAAATCTCAAAGTCAAAGCTCCATATATTATTTAAATAAATGAATGGGCTTCAGTCAAACATGAAAATACCTCCATCTGGATACTCTTATCATAATAAATCACATGAGCTCTGGGTTTTTTTGGGGAATATGATGTCATCACAACCCATCAAGAGAATTATTTTGCTGTATCTCATCTATTATTCTATATATTAACACAGAAATAGCTGTCATTCTGATGAGTGTTCTAGGATACTCAAAATAATGGCATGTGAAAGTATAGCCAAAAATACTTGGCGTCTACTGCAACTCATTAGTGAAGTTCAACATCATGATCAACGTTTAATGAATTATGATCAATTTAAAGTGACCATTTATCATCTCATATTGACTGGCATGCTAAATCTGTGACAGAGTAGCCAAACAGGCTGGTTGTTATCAAAGCCTGTTGTTGACTGAAGACTCTCCTACACCATGAACAAGCAAAATACAGCAAACTGGAACAGGCACTCTGACCCCCATTCAAAAAATTACTCTAACTCTTTTTGCTCTAAGTATAGGCAAGATACTGAAGTTCAAAATAGAAATGTTGAAATTTTTTTTTTTGCTAATATGCAGCATGTTCATTATATAGAAATAATTCAAATTTTAGTGGCAATGAGATTAGTTTTCCCATGAAAACCAGGTAATTTCTATCTAGCCAATATTCTGTTGACTTTATTGAGGCATTATCTTCTCAACTTGAATCTTTCTTCTCTCATTCCATTCATATTCATATCTTCTTTATTCATGTCTGCAACATCAAAACTCAGTTGGATTTTATAACCTTGGTGTGTTTTGTTTCACAACAGATCGGTGGATTCCATGACCTATTGCTGCCAATGAAATAGTTGGGCTTTTAACAAAAATTGGTGGCTCACCTCTTTGCATAATTCTTTTGAAATACTCAAGTAAAGGGATTTGGACTTGAAAGAAATACTTGCACACCAGTTCAGCCTTTGTTTTCATCCAGGTGAATGCCTGTAGCCAATAATGCTGCATTAAGACTTGGCACATATATAAAAGCCTTCAAAGGCTCTCATGCAAACTGTTGTTGACGTGGTGGTGATTTTTATTCATATAACATGTATATATGATAAACCTTTTTAATGAATAAGTTTAGAGTTTATATCTTTATTGGAAAAACCTAAGTGTGCCAAAGTCAGAGTGCAGTTAACTCGATATAACTGCAGAAAGTCTCTCAAACTTGAAAATTGATGATGGGAGTGATTTCTACCACACGATATGCAACCTGAAGCTTGTTTTTAATTGGTCTTGGCGGAGCTAATCCAAAAGGAGTTTAGTTTACATATTTTCTTAACAATATTGCCAACAAAACTATGACCTTCTTACAAGGAAGCCATTACGAAAACTCAAGATGTGCAAGAGAGCAGACTGATGCATATTGCAAGGAACTGAACTTACATGTGTATTTATTTGCACACTCTTGAGGGCAGGAAACACCATTGGGGTGGGACAGTGTAGCCAAAGAAAGCCTATTAGCAAAAGTGAGGAAAGTGAGTGGCCAGCAAAAGAGAAGAAAACCAGTGATTTCCCACTGCCAGTAGTATGCACTTTGAGAACATTTTCATAAGAAACACCAATGATATCTTCTTTCCAGAAATTATCTTCCTGCTATTTAAATTCATCTAAGTGTTTGGAGTCCACAATACCTTTTGACAAGGAGTTTACATGAAACACTTAAGCACAGGAGGAAAAAATACTCCTCTTCTTCATTTGTAACCTGCTGCCTCATCCCTTCATGTAATGTCCCCTTCTTTCTGCATTGTGTGGACAGTGATTAATGCTTAACTTCTGTTCATCTTTATGCTGTTTGCAGCTTTATAGCCCTTTAATCTTCTTTTCTCTCAATCGTTCCTTTCCAGGCAGGCCAGTACAGGTGTATTTGCTATAGCAAAATCAGAGAGCATCTCCTTTAGCTCGAATGGTTTTGTTTGGACACAATAGAACAGCATGGAAACAGATCACTACGTGCAGGTTAATAATACAGGAGAGAATTTCATAGTGCTGGACTCTATTTTTGTGTCCTGTGAACCGTCAAAGATCAGCTGTGGCTCTGTAATGTACTATTGGATTTGATATTGTATAACTATTACTGCCATCTATTGCACTGTGAAGTCCTTTCTCATTAAGGGCATACATCACTGTGTCAACCTGAGCCATAGATTTGTTAAAATATCCATTATGGATTACTTCACGGAAAAGCATGTGGGCCATAATGTTTCATTCAGCAAAATTATCTCACGGGTGCCTGGGGTTTGAACGAGGTGCTTAAAGAGGAAGATTTGCTTGCTGACAAATATCTTCCCTTTCTTGTGTGTATTAAATTAATGGTAACCATATGGTGAAGTACAGAAAAAACCCTGTGTTAATATCCCTTGCTAGCTACAGCCACCTGTTATAATGGCCAGACTCATAGCAGGCCTGTTGGTGGTTGCTATTAACATATTCAGTGCCTTTCTCAGCTTTCTTTGGCAGTCATAGAGAACTGTATGTCATTCTCAAAACTGAAAATCCTGTGGTTAGCTTTTCTACAGATCCCGAAGGCCGATATGGGGCAGCCATACATAATCTTACTATTTAAAAATCTTCTTGTTTTAGTTTTTAATAACTTTATTATAAGATAGTTTTGTGTTTATATGGCATTCAGCTTAGGAGGCTCATTCTCACTAATTCTCAGGTTTTGACATCAATATGTTATTTGGTGTTTTTCTTTTTCCACTGCCATCGTATTTCACTTTCTTTTTCTCTGTGCCGCATTCCCTGTGATTCTCCCTTAGCAAATTTGATTCTCTGATTTCAGTTGTTTGTCAACATGCCGAAAAGTTGTACAAGTAGATCAACTGGTAAATTAATAATTGGAACCTATTGAAAATGTGAACTCATCCCTTATAATCTCATCTGTTCCATCAGTCTTGTTCTTGTGATAAATAGGCTACAAAATAATGATGTGTAATGAGTTTCATGTACTAGTTAACCATTATTACTAAGGTAAGCAACACCCTCTGCAATATGTATTTGAAGCAGTAGTTGTGCTTCCCTGTCAGGCTTAAAACTCACTGGAATGAATCTGTAAATAAAAAGGGTAAAACCAGCTTATCACTCCTTTTTATCTGTTTGGTTGCCTCTGCTCCTTAAGGTCCACCAAAATGAAATAAAAGGAACAAGCTAAGAATTGTTAAAACTAGCAGGATCAAGAGTGTGTGATCAGGTTGGATTACAGCCCTACCAGTTGTTTAGTTGCTGCCCACACAGTGCGCCCTGTGAGCAGCAGCAGTCAGTGACAGTATCGAGAAAGAAATATTTCAGTCGCTGTACAGGATGCAGCTGAAGAGTTGAGGAATAGATCAAAAAACATCCTAAATATCTTGAGGAAAAGATGTTTACTCCATAGATTGTATGAAAAAATGCATTCTTAGGACTCAAGACAGGAAAATACTCCCTTTTGTGAAGAATAAAAAGAGGTTGAAACATTCTTATGCTTAAGAATCTGCCACTGGGCTTCTGGAGATGAAGAATATGGCACAGTTGAACTGATCCAGTGTGGCTGTTCTTGAATCCCACCTCATGCTTTGTTCTTCAAGAGCAGAAACCTAAACCTTTAGTGATTGGTGTTGATGTTAGACAATTAGCTTTTTAACAATTTATTTCAAGCTACTGCTCTCACAGATTATTAAACTCGCTGAAGAATGACAATTCTTCAGAAGATTTTAGGAAAAGGAGCATTCTTCCTATTCATTTTGCATTAGAGTATAGGTCTGCATCCAATGACCCATCAGTTCAACATCTGGACTTTAGGATAGGGTGCCCCTTAAAAATTCACTATGTTAAAAAAATATTAATAACTTTTTTTTTTTTTTTTTTTTTTTTTTGGTAATGCTGGCAGGGCAGAGAAGCATGAGCTGGGAGCATGGGGCTGGAAATTCTGCACAGGTGTTGGTCAGCTATGTGAATTGGCCAGCTCAGGTTTGGAAGGCTCATACCTTCACTGAGCTCAAACTGCACCTCAGAAGGTAAATTTGTGTAAGAATAAGGGGAAGGAGTAGAATTTCTAGTGGCAGTCCCAGCTCTCTGACCTATCTATTTTACATGGGCTGTAACAAAGAGCAGAGAGATATTTAGGGACAAAGATGGGAATCTAGGTTTCCTATGTCCGATTGTCTCTTTTCACCTTGAAACTTGAGTGACTCTCTGCCTCAGAACTTCTGCTGGCTGGAGGGATCATATTTTCAGTGAGACCCATAGTGACAGACTCACAGACAGATATTTAACTGTGTTAGAGATAATTTTGTTCAAATTTTCAAAATTAATAATTGTCTGCCTTTGTTGGTTTCCTCTTCAGCATGCTGGAAGCTGTGGATATTTTTCTTGGTATGTCATTCTTGCCTTTTAACACACAGAGATGATTCATGCTTAATTCAGGCATGGAAATTTCCCTCAGTAATGAATATCCCTGGGCTATGAGCTGTCCCTTTGTATGTCCTCTTTGAGCTGTCCCTTTGTATGTACTAGTATTATTTTCCTATCTTAGAGAGTTATTATGAGTATAAATACATTCAAGATTGTGATTTGCTCCGATAGTAATAAAAGCGACACAATAAAACAGGTATCTAGAGGAGAACGGGATGAAATAATTTGTCTGCCATTTCTGCATGTTATAAAAATAAGTAAACACATCTTTGGTGATGCTGAAATAATTTCTGAATCAATTTCCAGTCACTAAAGTGTTTTCATTTTGGAAAAATGCCATGTAGGTAAAATCAAACCCTTCATTTTGACATTTCTAATTGGAATGTCTAGTTTACTATAAAGTTGAGAAGTAGTCTTTTATCTTCCAAAAGTTTCAGTCCTGTTTGAACCAAAACCAAGGGTTAACAAACCATCTTATTCAACTGAAACAAGGCTGCTTTTCTCCTCAGCTTCTCAAATTTACATATTTTTCAAGAAAGGTAATTATTTCAGACTATCTACCAAAAAAAAAATCCCATTTGATTTTTTCAGAACTACTAGGGAAACAAAATATATAATGTATAGTGAATCCTGTTCAGTGGCTGACATTGGCTGACACTTCTGCTGTCTAACTTGCTGTTTCCTCTAGAGGTCTACTATTTTCTCTGTTTTCAAGCATATGTATTTATGACAATGGCATACAACTGTTAAGGACAGATAATTAAGACAATTAAGAAATGAAGAGTAAAGTGTTTCCCCTTTTCATGAGAGTTAGCAATATTATACTTCTTCTCCAAGCCAAATTCTCTAAGGAGCATTCAATTTAAGACAATTATAAGATAAATTATCTGTAAGTGTAACTGAATTCCAAAAGCAGTTTATCAACAGTTACCAAAATACAAATATGGCAGATAGCAATAATATAAATTTTTCTTCAATGACATTTTATATAATTTTCATGATTGCTATAAATCTTTCTCTGCTTTTTATGTATAAACAGAACATTTTATCATATAATATTTTCTCCAGATATTGCAATGTTTTTACATGAGTTAGTTTTAATGTGTATTTCTACCTTCATTTTATCATCAACCTTGTGTATGCAGGCAGAGACTATTATTACTGCTTTCAATGTCTTTGCTATTTGCTTAATAGCAGGTTTCAGTTGATGTGACCTTTTCCTTGATAAAAAGAAAATACAGCATCAATGGATTGCTATCATCAATAAGATACAATTAACCAGGCAATGATTTAATGAAAGAATAATGTCAGAAGAACTGTGTTGGAAAAGCTATTTTAAGACTTGGAGAAAATTTTATGCAAAAAGCATATGCAGAAGGTAGTGATTTCATTAGCATAGTGCTTAGGAGTTGACAACAACCTTGATTTTCTTCTCTTTTCTCCAATTTTATGCTTAAGTGATCATTGAGGTAAGTGATGAGGAAAAGAGAAGCACCTCTCCTTTGTCTTAAAGAGATGAAGCAAAACATTTAAAGACTAAAAGGAGGTTTCAGTCATCTGCTTTCCCAGATACTGTAGTTGCCAAATGAAAGCTGTGACCTCCATTAACTGCGGCATGACCTTTGGCTTGCTATCTAGGTAGTACTTGATCCAAGGAGTTCTAAGCAGGTAAAAAGATGCCCTTAGCATTGGTTTTAAGGGCATTGTTTAGTAAACTTTATGACCTTTATTTTGAATAAAACAGCTCAAAGAAAGTAACCAAGGGTGTCTTGACACCAGTGAGAAAAGACTTTTATGGAAGTATAGTGTCCTGAAACACTACATATAAATACTACACATAAAGCTTTCACTTTCACTTTTTAATTCCTTTTGTATCTCATCTTTAATATTACTTTGTCATTCATATTGAAAACATCTCTCTTTTCATATTCGTCTAGAAAGACTTAACGTCTCATCCCACAAAAATAAAATACAGCTGGACCAACAACCATCAATTAATTAATTCATTCATCAGGTTTCCAAAATAGGAAATACCTGCCTGAAATCAACTGTGCATTTATTAAAATCTTCTTCCTCATTGCCTGTATATCATGGCCAGACAATATTCTAAGGGCCTTTTGCTGTAATAAGAATTGCACATAAGCTTAATAAGTATCGTTTCAGAGTCCAAAAGCTTGTACATGAAGAGGTTAAATGAGAGAAACATAGCAGTGATACAGGAAGACAAAAGTATATCCTTCTGTGACTCTGGAGAAGAATCATTTATGCCAAAGCTAGTTTGTGCTGGCAAAGGGACAGTGTCATTGGTCTGAAAGGGACAGGTTGTTTCTCCTGTGAAGCACAATGGAGACATGGAGAAGAGAAAGTGCATGAACTGACCAATAGAACTGGTTTTGGTAATTATGCCAAAAGCCAGGCTGCAGGAAATCACACTCCAATTAAGTATTAAAATGATCCTATTTTTAAATAAGAGTAATGTCAGGAAATAAAACAGGAATTATGGTGCTAGAATAACATCCAGCCAACAACATTTCGTTCCCCTCTAAACATGTGGGATACATTCTGGGCATTTAGAGCATGATGGCTTTGAATTCCAAATTTCAGACTTCAAAATCTGTACAGAAACATATGGAAAATAGGTAGGCCCAAAGAAATACAAGTCAGCCATGTCCAGATGAAAGTCTTATGTGCATTATTCTGCCCTTCATATTTCAAGATAATTGCTTTGGTTGAATTAAAATTAAGTGCTCTGTTAGGATTTGAGGAAGGTATTTTAACAGGACATCTATAATATACTGAGGTTAAAGTTCAAGAAAAGTTGTTGCAATGAAATTTCTGTTCATATAGAGAGCAAAACAGCATCCGACACAGGCATGCAGAATTTATACTAACTTTCTTAAAAAAAAAAGGGGAAAAAAAGTCTAAATATTCCTTGCAACTTACTCATCCTTTTCACACATTGCATCCTGAGGAGTGGTCCTCCCCAAGTTACTTTGGCATGCTCATGATATCACTTCTGTGAATGGGTAGCATTGCTTTCGCCCAGCAATTAAAGTTCTCTCTCTTGAGAATTCTAGTGTAATATCAAAAGCAATTGAGACTCTTTGAGCTTTTTATTGAGAAAATTATTTTGAATCATGTTCTGACAAATCTTTTACTGTGGTTTTTTTGTTTGATTTTAGTTTTCTCTTGCTAGTCCCCGTTCTACTTGTTTCTACAGCACTCATAATCTTATGTAATTGCCGAAGAGTTATCTAGAGTCTAGTGTGCTAATTTGTTTAAATTATAGAATATACTTTTTTTGTTGTTCTCTTTTCCCCTCTGCTACTCTATATGAAATAAAAACTATTGATATGTGGTTGATAATTCAGGCCTGAGAAACGTTCTCACAGTTCTGCTTTCCAGAAAAAGCTGCAGATGAAAGAATCAGATAAATTATTAAAACAGCCAGAAAATGTCATCTGGTTGCACTTATTCTACTTTTTTTGTTACTAACCATGTTTCCATGATAGATTGATACCGTTCAGCTGGAGTTTTATATTGGACACTACATGAGATATCACTCTTACAGGAACACAGATTTTGACATTACATAAATATTTGCAACATATCAATAACCAGCACAATGGGCACAGGGAATCATTAAAAGTAAGTATTCAGCACATTACTAGAGAAAGAAGGAAAATTTCTTTTTATTGTTTTATACTACCATTACATTGTTGTGATTCTTGGTGTCAGGTAAATAATTATTTATTTATGCCTAAAAAAGAAGAAATATATTTATAGTGCAGGGTAAACTTGTACTTCTCAAATGCAAGGATGTAATTCAAGATGCCTAAATTAAGACACTGATCTCTCTGGGGACCTGCATAATCAAGCAGAGAGAGAAATGCTGCAATAGTGGGTGGTTGAGAGCAGGACATTTAATAGGTGTCTCAGGAATGCACCATTTTATTTTTATTTTTCTGTTCTAATTAATAAGTATATGAAGGGAATCCATTTTAATGATGGTGCTCCTTTCTGTTTCATTCCAGTACTGCAACTTAAATATGATAACATTCTTTCTATTTGCTTGTAGTCCAGTGGGAGAAGTAGACGGCTAATCCTACATAAATTTTACCACATTTAGAGCCAGGGGCATTCTATTAAAGCTGTATATTCTGAAACTCTACTTGACCTGGAAGAACAGCTTGTTATTGAAGTAAAAAAAATGTTAATGCAAAATTAAAAAAAAAAAGAAGAAGAAAAGCGAGGGGACATTTAATTATCAAATTTGCTTTTGGCAAAATGAGCTTCCAATTTTCTTCTTTTTTTTCATTCTCTGGAAACCCTGCAGAAATGAGATAACCCTTAATCCAAAACTCATTGTCTTTATTTACTCCCACTGTATTTACCTTCCCTGTCTTGCATTTCTCTATTTAACCAAGTATTGTACATAAAGGATGGAAGAGGCTTCAACCCCAGTTCTTTCAAACAGGAGGTGGTAATGACTTTAACAGCTGTGGCATGAGAGCACAGTGTGCCAGGGAAAAGTAAGCAGTAGCTTATGCCACCCTCAGTAACACCTTTAAGGAAACACTATGTGCTCATGGGTTCGCAGTTTAATTTATGTCAGAAAAGAATTTTTAACATCAAGTCCAACCATGAACTCAACACTGCCAAGTCCACCACTAAACCATGTCCCTCAGTGCTGAATCTACGTATCTTTTAAACACCTTCAGGGATGCTGACTCAGCCAGTTCCCTGGGCAGCCCATGGCAATGCTTGATAATCCCATTCATGAAGAAATCCAATCTAAACCTCCACTGGTGCAACTTGAGGCCATTTCTTCTCATCCTGTCACTTGTTACCTGGGAGGAGAGACTAACCCCACCTGGCTACAGCCTCCTTTCAGGCAGTTGTAGAGAGTGATAAGGTCCCCCCTGAGCCTCCTTTTCTTCAGGCTAAACAACCCCAGCTCCATCAGCTGCTCCTCACAGGACTTGTGTTATAAACCCTTCACCAGCTTTGTTACTTCATTCCCTTCTCTAGACCTGGCCATCCATCCAGTTATCTACCCAGTGAAGAGTGCACACGTCCAATTCATGACAATTTCCCCACATAAATGCTGAGGAAAAAGTGTCACAGGCTTTACTGAAATCCAGTCAGACTACATCCAGAGCAGATCAACTTTTTATAGAAGGAGATCAGGTTAGTCAAGCAGGATCTGCCTTTCATAAACCCACACTGGCTGGATCTGATCTACTGGTTGTCCTGTTCATGTCATAGACCTTTAATATTTAAACTAATTAAGACATTTTATTGATATTTGTCTTGACATGTCCTTTTTCTGAAAAGACTTAATAAAATGCTGGCATGCAAATTCCCATTTAAATTACATATATGGGGAATTTTAAGAGAGAATTGGGTTGTGGGCTGTAAAACCTGCCTGCAGAGGCACAAAGGAGCACAAAGGAGCACATGGTGGCACACAGAGACTTGTCTCCACTGGATCCTGGGGGAAGGAGGTGTCATGTGGCAGATCCCCAAAGAGAGGAACCTGCCGGGAGCTGAGGGATGGGCGAACAGCGAGTGACCACCCCATAAAAGGACATTGAGAAAGTGTGTTGCTGATGTGGCAACACGGGATAGGTCACGCCATATAAGGAAATACTGTGCCTTGGAAAAGTGTATAAAACCAGCTCATTCCTTTGAATAAATGATTCAGATTCCCTGCTGGTCTGGGCCTGAGATTCAATCGTCAACAACATACTGTATTCGAGTTTGGCAAAGTAATAGAAATTATCCAGCAAGAAGAGCAAACTGCTATTTTTTACCCTGCTTTGAAAGATACCTGCATTTGCTATTACAAGCAAAAACTCGCTCCAAATTCTTTTCAATTGCTGCAGTCAGAATATCATATAGGTACATGATTCATGCAGTTCATTTAGCACCTACTGCTTAATCCTGATGGACATGGAAATATAGGGGAGTTCTTGCGAAATGAGCTGAATAGCTTGATTTAAAGGCTAATAATGAGATTGTCCAAAAGTATCCATACTTGAAAAAAAACCCCAGAAGCTTGTCATTCATGTTGACTTCAGTACTGCAAAACTGAATTTATGATACTTTGTAAGTAAAACAACTTTACTTTTCTGAAGAAATTGCTTTTTTAAAAGCATATGTCTGGAAGCAATAATAACATTGAAAGCTATATTTGATGCAGATAAATTTATGTGTTTTACCTTCACTAGTCTGTCTCACATAGCTTATTTCCATCCTCTGAAAAGGTTCACTGCAGCTCTTATAATGGAATACACATGCTATCTGTAATGTATTTCAAAATTACTTCTTAATTGTAGTTAACAAACAGCTCCTTGTGAAATTCCTGTTTAGGGTTGCATTTCAGACAGCTCACACTGAAAGTTGGGCAATTCTGAGCATATATTTGAGGAAGATGAAGGATGTTCAGTGAATGAATCAAGAGTAGTTTGCTAAGAACTGCCTTCTTCCTTTGATATAATTATGGAATAAAGTTCATGTACTTCTTTTAAAACATTATTTTAAAAGGTAAGGTTTCTATAATTCTTTCTCATTACTTCTTACGTACCTGTTAAATGTATACCTCTTCTTACGGAATTCTGTCTCCCTCGTTCATGGTATTTATGGGAGAGAACTGTTTTTGAAACAAGAAGAAAATTCATTGTCTAATTACAAAGATGCCAGTAAAATACATTTGGAAATCTGATTATAAGAAAGACACAGTTTGCATCTCTGGAGTTTCTTAAATCTCACTGAAGGTAAAAAGAGCCCCAAAATTCATTTAAAATGTCATGACTGCATTGTGCCACTTGTCTGCATCACTAGAAATAGCATTGAGGATAATTTTATATCTGCCTGCAACATTTTTAGCAATTAATAACTGTAAAATGTAACTTCTCTTAATGACTATATATGATTATATTACATGATTATAATTTTGTAGTTCAATTATAGCTAGTATAATTGTAATGTTAAACTTTCATACCTAGAACTATGGGACTTCCTTGCTAGAGGTACTAGCAAGTAATGGTTCTTGAGCACTGTAAATATTTTTCCCCCATGCCTCAATTCAGTAGAGCACTTTCCAAGACATTTTCCAGAAGTCCTCCATTTTCCAGTTCTGACAAGAACTCTTACAAACTCGTGAAAGAAATACACTTTCATATGGCCCCAGATTTAAATTTCTGGCTGTCATTTGCGGGGAAAAAATGAAAAAGAGTGGAAACAAAAAGCCCAAAGCAGGCATGGAAATTATCATAAAAAAAAGTTTTAATTTTGGCTGTATTATGCAGCTAGTATAAGCAAATCATTTACAACCAGTATATGTACTATATAGATTCCATGTAAATAGCATTCCACTACAGCAGATACCCAAACAGGGAAGAGACAAGTCTGTTTTTAGGTTAACAACAACTATGCATTACTCCTTTAAAGAAGTTAAGCAGACAAAAATTAACAGCCTAAAAATAATAAGGGATTATTTAAAGGATTCCTTGTTTATTAACAGGGATAACAGAAAATCTGAAATTGAAACATTTTGCAGGAAAGTCTGGATTTTAGTTATTGTTTAAACTATATGGGTCTTTTTAAAGACACCAGCATGCCTTATTTGAGTAATTGATTTGTTCACTTCTAACAGTGAATGTACGGGATAATAGTATGTGAGTCCAGCTGAAAATGTCACCTGCTTAAAATGAAACAAGAAATATTAAATTTATTTAAATGACATAACATTATCTTTTTGGCATTTTTGCCATCTAATTAGAATTTGATATAACAGGAGATATATTGGTGAACTGGAGGCAGGAAAACAGGTTTAAAATGTAGTTTCAGGAACAACAGGACTGTATTTAAAAATAAAATAATAATCAGAAAGCATTCTGTGTTAAAATATAAATAAACAGTACAATCTGATCTATGTGTGTCTATCAAATCAGGCCTTTTTTCTGTTGTTTTCTCAACCCTTTAGTTGCTTGAGGGGGAAAAAATTTCCCAAAACCAAGAGCAAATTTAAAGTCAAAGATTCTGCAAAAGCCTATATCCCTCGATATAGGGATATTTCCTTTATCAGATTCCAGTCTAATGCCTTCAACTTTTAGCCTAGGTAGTGCACAGCTACACTAGTTTCTTAAAATCAACTAGTGTTTCTATTCCTGAAGAAAATGTTATTCTCTGAGGTACAGGCAAACAGACACAGAGCGAAATGAGGAACAATGGTATCTCTACAACATGACCACACTGCTGAATGTACAGCAAATGCTTCATGGATTAGATGAAGGTAGAAAAATTTTTAAGCAACACAAAGTGGAAATGGAGAAAAATAACCTGAAGTGTTTTGTGACTAATAACAGTTGTACAACTTGCAGGTTCCACTTCTCAAAATACCTCTAAAAACTTCAGTCTGAAAAATTTTCCGAATCCAGGACCAAAGGCCAGTAATTATTTAATGCAAAAATAAATACCAAGACACAGGAGTTTTCTAGTTCTCTCAAACAGGAACTGGATGTGTTATTTTATGGATTTGATTATGAAAACAACATTGAGATGTGCTTTCTGTAGGCCATAAAACCTGATAAAATTATCTTCATCTGCCACTTCCCTGCAATGTTCCAAATGACCCTGCAAAAATTGATACCAGTCAACTAGGAAAGGGAATGGAAAGGTAACAAGGCCTTCACAGGCAGAGAGAGAGGAGAGTTGGTGGATGGCTCTTAACTTCCCTTATACACAGTGGTAGTTTAGGGAAAGTTATATGGATTTCTGTGCCCAGCTTTATATCCTTTTACTGTCTTAACCTGTGCAAGTTTGACTGAAAGGTCTTTGAGGACGTCCAGTTGATGCTGTTTGAAGAATTTGTGCAATACCTAGAACTATGGGACTCCCTGATTTTCTGTAATAAAAAATAGTATAGAGTTGGGGTGAAAGCTCTAACCCTTCTCTCTGTGAACATAATCTCAAAATTTTGTTTTTCTCCTCTTTTATGCTGACTGCTGGTTTGTTCATGAGGAGAGTGTGGCTGTACAATTCTGCTGTGTGGCTGGCATCTTGCACATCCTGATGAAAGGAAATGTCTGATTTCTTGCTCAGGTGAAGTTATTGCTGTGGACTGACCTAAGGTAAAACATTAGCTTTAAAATAATTCTGCACTTCATAGGCATAAATTCCAAAGGGTTTCACTGGAAAATACAAGAAAATATTTCCCATGGTGGCTTTCCCCAGTTAGAGTATAGGGGAATTTGACAGGAACCCAAGGAACTGAATCACATCTTCAGCCAAGGTGAATGCTCCACCTTAAACTATGGTAGATTGTTGAACACCTGAACCAGCACTTCCAGGTCTCCTCCAAAGCACATTGAAGACAATGGTTACATTGTCAATAATGCAACGGGCGTTGAACTAGTCTCTAAATTTCCTTTTCTTGGTTCACATATTGACAGCTGAGTGGAATGGAAAGACCTGGACTTTTAACTCACCACTACAGCTATACAAAAGAGAGTTTTATTCTGAGAAAGGTAAAAGTGTCATTGGGTCCTCCTCTCCCTCACTAGTATGGCATTTTTGTTTCATGACATTTGTTCACAAATCACACATAAAAAAGCAGGTCATGTGGAGTGGAGAGACACAACCTTAGAAAGCAGAACAAAGGATCATTGTTGATGGTGGGCAAATTATTTTAAATCTGAAGTCTAACAAGGAAGCATCTTTTAAAATAATGGTCTGTGGACTAGCTTGATGGACCTTTTAACTCAAGTTTGCTTTACTAAATTTCTTGTCTAGCACAGAAGGCAAAGGTGTGAGAAGCAGTTAGATGTAAATCCAGATTTATTGGATCTGGCAAGCTTTTTTGACTGTGAAACAGTAAGCTTGAAAGCAAATCCTTTCTTCACCATTACTGTCAATCAGTCCAGAGGGGAAGCTACCCGAGCTGTTGTTCACCTTGAATGAACATCTTTTAGCAGTGCATTGAAAAACAATTCTGTTTCAAGAATTTCTGTCAGTAAAACAACAGTCCTGAAACAACATTTAAAATCTGTTAAGAAAAACAGTGAGAAAATAATGAATATATAGAAGATGTCAAACAATGCAGTACTTGATGAACAGGAGAAATCTTTAGGAAAAAAAGCTGTTTAACAAAGCATTTTTAACTTATATTGTATCTTTCCCAAGATGAAAAGGAACAGTGACTTCCCTAAATAACACTGTGTTAGGTCAAGTGCTGCACATTTAGAAATTCTTGGTGTGCAAATTTCACTTAAAAAATGACTTTGTCTGCCATGGGTAAAACAAATATTCTATTAATTCTTTTCATTAAACTGCAAGTTCATTCCAAAGTTAAAAACCACATTTTCTTACTGAACCCTCCTCTGCTAATCCAGACATTTGAGTACAAGCTGGTGGAAACAAACAACTTCAAATACTGCAGTGAACACAGTATTTTTTGTATGCAGGGTCCTTCATCAGTGATGTTTACTAAGAGCTCTGTAGAAAAACGTAATGATTAGTGTCACAGGCCAGGGTACTGCTCCTAGATTTTGATATTTAGAAGAGTCCTGTGAACTGTAGCAGTAGCTAGTGTAGTGTATGTCATGTGCTCTTACTCTGTATCCATGTTATGGTGCTGCAACCATAATTCTTCATATCATAGGCCTGTTAACCCCTAATCCTCCGTGCTTCCCACCTGCCACTCAGTTCGCCATCTTGACCTTATGAAGTGTCGTCTGCACATCCCATGCAGGAAGGCTTTTACAACAACCAGCTTTAGTTCCTGAAGACTGCATTTGGACTACTCTGAAATGAGCCCAGAGTATAAAACACAAATTATGATCAGGCCTGTCAAAAATGGCTGTAACAGTTTTTTGTGTGGGGATTGGTTTGACTCTTCAAAAGGGCTTTGACTGAAGGAGGAAAACTTTGGATGCGACAGTTTGGCGGGTTTAGTAGTTTTATTTGAAAAAGTCAGGTTTTCTTCTTCATTATCTACAGCTAAGGCCTTCCAGAAAGGGGTTGTATGTCAATAGTCTATGTTAAGAATATATTGAAGTATTTTAAGTTTTTAAATGAAATGGCACAGACTGCTTTTCATGTATAAACCCTGTTATTAGTTGTTGAGAGGCAGTAATACTAGGTCCTTACTATTATGCCTTTGCTATTCTTCCTGGTTGAACAGCAACACAATAGGAACATTTCTATATGTACTGCTGTTCAGTAGTTTGCAACCTTGTGATTTAGGGGGAAAAAAAACCCCCAACAAACTAAAACCAACCACATTTTATAACCATAAACATTCTCTGTGGATTTTCTGGACCTGTTAAAAAGTTCCTGTATTGCCCCTGTTAGATGTCTTAGTAGCTCCTCTCCTCAGAAGATACACAGACTTAAAATCAGTGGCCTGAATGTTTTGTGAAAGAATGGTTAGGAAACTTGAAGCTTTGAAAGGTCTTTTGTAAATAAGTAGTTGACTCTGAAATATTAACTACAACAGAAGGATTAAGACATACTTTCAAAAGGAAACGGACAGCTCAATTCCAAACTACTTTGGTAATTCTGTGAAGGACATTGATATCTCTTATTTATCCAGCTATAACCTGAACACAAATGCTAATCATAAATGGCTCAATGATGCATAGGAACAGATGGAAGAAACCCATTGTGTCTGCCAATGCTGATTCATCATGTGTGTAAGCAACTATTAAATCCATACATTACAAATTTGAAATGTCAGTGAGTACCATGTCATATCATCATCTTCTTCATAGACAAGACCCACGCATTGATTTATGCTCTTCAAAATTACTCTGGCTACATTTGATCATTTACTGTGACCTCATACTGTTTTAGATCCAGTTACAAAGCTGGGAAAATGTAAGTAAGGAGAAACTTTCTGAGGCGAACTCTAACCACGTGAAAATTATTCATTTTACTCCAAGGCTAAAGATTAACATGCTTCAAGTAATACAAAAGTTTATTTATTGAAATTTTTTGTTTTCTGGGGAGATGGAATCTACAAGGACCTTGTTGCCACATTTTATTGTAATTATTTCTTTTCCACTTCTTATGAATTCCTGCTTTTTCCTGTCTCCTCACCCTTCCCTTTTCCCCACTGTGCTCCTTTCAGACCAGTTGTCTCTTTATACTTCTGTAGCGAGTGAAAGTCAGTCAGAAAGGGAGGGAAGAAATAAAAAAATTACAGAAAAGAAAAAAAAACCTGTTATTGAAACTATTGACTAGGTGAAACTATTCACCTGAAGCCATTCAAGAGCAACTGCTTTGAATCCCTTTGAAATGTCATTCAAACTTTTAGTTGAACTCGCCTCAGTAAATAAAGCCCTTTGAAAGCCAGGCTCAGGGCACAGATGAACAATGAAAGGAGATGATACCAGGGAAGAAGAAAAAAACTGTCAGAAGCAGATAAAGGCAGAGCTGGAAGGGACCATCTAGGCCACATACTAAAATTTATTTTCACTGCATGCAAGCAGTTCTTATATATATGTATAATTATTTTTTATATACCATTGAAAAATTTATTTTAAAATCTACTACTTATTTTCTTGTCCCTGTCATCTATATTAGACAATTACTCTAGAGTTTCATTTGTTCAAAAAAAAAAAAAGATAACTTCCATTGTAATCCATATTCATCCCCACAGGACAGATGGGTATAGGATTGCACCTTATTTGGCCCCATCCAAGGGGGTCCCCATTTGCCCCTCTCCCCTCTGCCAAGACTTCCATGTCCTCACATGTCTACACACAGTGCCTGTGCCAGGCACATGAAATGAAGAATGAACATCAGACTGTGAGTAATACCCTGAAGGGCTAAAAAAAAGTCCTCTTTTTATTATGGCATTCCTCAAGTAATAATTCCGTTTCAGCACCACGGAAGTACCACACAGAGTCAGGAAAAGACCAGGCAGTATGGACAGGGCCAGCCTACTCCAGTGGTCTGGGTCCCAGAGGTGCTTCTCCTTCCTATATGTTCACCTGGGGATTTAGAGGTGACTAAATGGGGCACTGACCTTGTAACATATTTAAGGAAATTTTTTTCCGTATTTGGCTTATTTTAGTTGATCTAAATATCTTTAATTTGGGATTGTCACTCTCTTCACTGTTCCTTACTATGATCTTGGCAATGTTACTGACTTATAAATAAACAAATTTATAATTTATTTCTAAGCATATCGAAAAGGAATAGCCTCTGTATTCTTTTTATTTAGGTCTGATTTATGAATAATTAATTTTGATGACTAAATTGCCAGTTTCATTCTGCTCATTTGCTGTTGGTGTAGTCCATGGAACAATCATATTTGGAGGCTTTTGTGAAAAGCCAGTATGAGCTGCACTGTTGTGATGAAAGAGTTGAGAGGACAGGCCTCTGAAAAGATAAGATATCATACATGTACTAGCCAGACATCAAAAGATTTTGGAATCTTTTTTAAATCAGAAAAATTCCACATTTTATACCCCAGAACTTTTTTAGCTCAACACTGTTCTTCTTTGCAATTTGGAATTTCTTTTTTATTCCTTCTAAATTTCTGCAGAAAATACTGAATGATTTTGCAGAAGTGCAGAGCAGCGCTCACTGTTCATAGTGAACATTGTTGATATGGACAACTACAGAAAATAAAATTCCCGCTGATTCTGATATGTTTCATGTGAGATGATATTTTATTGTAAGGATCAGTTTTTGCTTTCTTCTTTTCTTTTTGTAGACATGACTCCATATCTATTATTTTTTTCACTTCATCCACAGAAGTTAGATTACTACATCTAGTAAAGTGGTGAGGAAAACCAAAAATATTGACCCTGTTCCGCCTTTCAAATTTCAGTCAGAATTTTTTAGCAAAATTTGACTTATGCATTTGTATAGGTATGTGAGTGTAAAATACTCCCTGCTAAATGTACATAAATATAATAGGACTCATTATTGAACAGAGCAGTTCTCCAAACTGATTTTTACAACACTGTTATTTCTTTAAAGCTGAATAGGGATCTTATTTGACATAGCAGAATGTCAGTTTGGGAAAAAATGAGCATTCACATATTCTGCAAAGTATGAAGCACATACATGGATGTTATGCTGTATCCTAGTCTGTTTCAAACACATCAATAAAACAAACAAAAAATCCTAAGTACAAGCATTGTCATTCAAAGTTCACTAAAAATAACTGAAACTCCTCTTACACAATCTAATAACACAGAAGCTAATGACTACTCTAAGAAGGTATAGGATAGATAGATGGAGGAGTTCTATCTACCTCTGCTATTTGTGGGAAAATAAAATGTTCCTCACAAAGAAGACTTACCTTTTCTTAGATCAATAGTGGATTGCTTCCCTTGAAAACTACTGATGTGTGACACTGTAGAGGGATAATACTTCCATTTTTCCTTCAACCTATCATATAACTAAATCAGAGTTCTTCTGAAATGTTAATAACTGATGTGATGAGATTGAAATAATAAGCATCTGTCAGTCTGGAGAAGATATCATCAAGGAATCCCCACCCTACAGATGCTGCTACTGAAATATTCACAGGCAGTATCAGCCTACTACATGAAATGCATGGAATGGACTGAAAACTTGCCTCCTTGTATTTTACTAGAAAAATGGTTAAAATAAATTCTCAGAAAATTAGTTTATACTTTGTTGCTGCATAGACACTTTAATGAAAAGGAGTTCATTGAAATTTGATAAAATTGTTGTAGCATCCACAAGTCACATCTGTTTCAGCAAAAGTAAATTTTTTTTATTCCTCGAGGATCTGTTCTTCAGTTTATTAACTAGCAGGTCCTTGCAATAGATGTTTCATGGGTTCTGTACTACATTCAATAAGATGAGCTCTAATCAAGGCCTGAAGTGGTGTACTGCTGCTACCATCAAAGGAAGAACTTTTTTTGATGTTATATCTGTAAATGAATCTGAATTGCTGTGTTACAAATTTCCCATTATAATGAAGAAAACTTAGGATAATTTGCATATTTAGTGTTTATGCATACATCACAATCCTCTCTTAATTAGTGGTTAAGAGAGCTGAGTACAACGAGTTAAAGATTTGCATGTCTTTAACAACTATCCTCCAAAAAAGGACTACATTGATGAGAACAACAGTAAAATACTGCATTTGTTATAGCAAATGTATTTGAAAAAAGAAAATCTCTGATTTAGGTGGTTTGGTGTCTTATACCACCATCAAGCCTAAAAACTTCATGTCCTAGTGCATGTGGCCATCAGTCCATGGCTGCACTAACCATAGATATTTTTTGTATTATATGCTTTTTGGTTCATTCCATATTTTATGTACAATTTGTTTGTAAATAAAAAAGTGGATCCTAACTTTCAAGTTCAGGCAATTATATTGTTGTCAGTATGAAATCCTGTGCTGGTTGATCTCCCCTAGATAAATAGCTTGACAAATTGTTGAAGGTGTTCCACAGACAAGGCTCTGTGTGACTAATATATGTCATGAGGTATGTACTTTTGCTTGCTGGAAGTTGTTCCAAATTTATTAAAAATTATGTTGTAAGCTGTGTGGTAGAGCCAAGCTGCAGGCCATATTTTGCTGAAACTAATGATTAGGACAGGGAAACAAACAGGAACCTACAGTCTTTTGCAGGTATTTTCTGAAAGTAGCTGGGAAGGACTACATAAAATAATATCTGCAGGAATAAATGTGAGAAACTATGGAAATATGGTGGAGAGGGGGAAGGGAAAAAATTGAGAAGGAGAATGACCAACATAAAGGAATAGAAAAGCATTTATCCTTATTTTGTTCTAAGGGGAAGGGCAAACAACTTTAAAATGTTTTCACATGGCTGCTATTATTTTTTTTCTAAGATACCCTGAAGGCCTTTTAGCTCTCACTGAAGGTAACTGGAGAGGAAAGTCTCCAAAACAGTGCCCAACATTTTCAGAAAACTCAGAATAAAAATGAACAAAATTATCTTGCCCTTTGCAAAGTGCTGTAAAATATATCAGAGCAATGTCGTAGGCTTTCTGATACATACACAGTTCCTGTAGATAAATCAGTACAACTTAATTCTCTGGATATACATCAAGACCTCTGTAAAAACAGTAGAAGCAAAATCAGCTATGCCAAACTGGTAGTAGTAATGCAATGGTAACAGTAGGAGTCCACACCGAACTTAAGTATGAGTTTGCATAATTTACCAGAAAAAGTACTTTCTTCTTTATTATAAAGTCAGAGAAAGATATCTAAATAAACTAAATAAACTAAATAAACTAAATAAACTAAGAGGGTCTCACTGTGTCTGCTACTGTTCACATGACTGGCTCTACCCCTGCTTACCTGGTGGTGTAGTTACTCTCAGATAAAAATATAAATATTAGGTAGAGATGACCAAACTGGCTACTTCAGTGATCTACATCACTTTTTCAAGATTCTATTCATAAGAGAAGAAATATAAGGATAAATAATCCTTTTTTTTTTACAAGAAGGCTGAAGCTCAGAGACTTTTAAAAATGAAGTCTTTATCAGGTATCTATTATGTCTTCAAATATATGGTCAACTTTTTTATTCTTCTGCATCTAATCTGCACATACCCCTCTTTATTGTTTGCTGAGACTGAATAAGGGAAGAAGAGGTTTCTGGGGATCCAGCTCAATTTGTATTGATGCCAGTGGGAGTCTCTTCACTGCTTCAGAGGGAATATGATAACACTTTATTAGAATATAATTTTTTCCTTGTTGGAATCATATCCATGGCTTGTTTGTCATGTTTTGAATGTAAACAGATCAGGTGTGTGCGAAACAGAGATATGGGGAGACTGAGAGAGGCAGGGTGCAGTTTGTCTCCCAACTGTGTAATAAAACTTGAAGTATCTTTGCTTCCAGTGAACCTTTTTCCTCCAAAAAGGATGATAAGCCACCACAACTTTCAAAATAATTTCCTAAAAATGGCATATTCATCAAAGAGTGGAGGTGCACTGGGTGTGAAGGCCTGTTGTCCAAACATCCGCTGATAATACAAGAATAAAATGCACAACAAACACTCTAGCAAATGTAACTAGAAGCATCATCTGTTAATTACTGATAAATATTTTTTGGTATCCAACAGTTAGTTTGGCAACCAGAAAAAAAAAATATTCTGAATATGCTGTATCATGTTATATTGGACTGTTTTCAATGATAAGGTTTTGGCCATAAGTCAAGAGTCATGACTGCAGAGTGTCTCAGTACAATGTGCAACGTATTTGGTGTTCTTTGTTTTTGGGTTTGGTTTTTTTCAGCTTTTTTTATTTGTTTTGGTGCCAAATACATCAGATCTTAGTTTAGATAGGCACTATCCCACCTCTTTTGGATTAAAAAAAGTAAAGATAGTATTAAAGGAAAGTATTAAAAAAAAGAAACCAAAACTATTTTCTTCAATTTACAGGGAACAGAATATTCCAAGATTGCTTTCCTGTAATTTTGCCTTTCCCTTCTTCTGTTCTTTTGTTAAATGTAGCAAATAAGTGTGTATACTCTTCTAGCTGTTCCCTGGATGCTCTGGTGCACCTTGAAGATTTGTCTGCACTTGTGCCTTGAACTTCATTACCAGAAAAAATAGTAAAGAAGTAACCCTCAAAAAATGAATGCACATTCCACAGAGCCTCACTGCTTTACAGGCTGAAATTGAGAGAAATACTGTAGATGGTTAATCTTGAGGCTGAAGGGCAATAGTTTAAAGCTCTTTATTTTCTTTTGTTATGCAAAACATCAGTCATGACAGACTTGAATTCAGAGATGTTTGAATTCTGAATACCTACTTCATTCAGCAATATTAATATGAGACCAACAGATCTGACCTGCTTAGATGAATGACTTGTTTAATCCATTACAGCAGTTCCTAAGTTTTAGGCAATAATTCTAAGACACCGAGGCAGCTATTTGCCAGGAACAGTCATATGCAGAGGACATAAGGCCCTTGAACCAAAAGCCAAACAATAATTTAGGAATGAAATATAGACAGATATCAAAAAGCCAAAATAAACTTCCCTCTAAGCAGGTCATAAAAATGGAGAGAAAAATACCACAGGCAAGCTCCCACCAAGGCCCCTTTGTTAAAGGACAACAGTTTAATGGCTCCCACTCATTGCATCAGAGAATGATTCTTCAGTAAATAATTTTTCAAATGGAGTGTCAAAAATAGTAACTTGAACTGGATGAAAAATGGAAAATATTTCTAAATACTAACTTGAATTTTTAAATACTTTTGTTTAAACAACATTTATTCCCCTATGATGTTTGCCTTCAAGAATTATTTCATGGATATATTTTAACTGTACAGGTGTATCTTTGTCAGGCAAAAAAGGATTTCAAGGCAAAGTTTTGGATTATATTCATCAGGAAGCCAAAAGCAGTATCACCTGACTTACCTCAAATGCAATAATCTACTTTTAATTTACCTGGAACAAACCCATTCTGGAAGTTACTTCTGGAATGGATTCACTAAGTCAATACATTACTGGAAATCAAGAGCTACCCATGAGCCTGAAGAAGAAGGGTCTGATAAAGCTGTTGTGCACTGTACTTAGAATACTGGAAAGGTTGCAACCAAAGTCACTTTCCTACAGAAACTAATCCCAGCACACCAGCTTTTCGTATAAAAGGCTTTCCCATAAGAACAAAACCGTGTTTGTATCCACATTTTAGTTCAGATCTGCAGGTAATGTAAAGCTTTCTAAATGTTTTGAATTTCTCTTTTGGAAAGTTGAAGTAGAAGGGCAATCAACTTGTTATAGAAAACATGTTAATAGTATTTATGTGGTATAAAATAATCTTTCCTTTTTCCAGGAAAATGTCATGGATAGCATGCATGCTCCAAAAGCCTTGGTTTCTCATTGTGTGGACATACACAGATTCAGTTTGCAAGCAGATGAGTGAATGCCACAGTAAAGCAGTAACAAGCCATACTGGGTTATGTGGAAGTTAGAAAGTGTCTTGGGTACCAGTATATCTTATATAATTTATTGCATGACATGCTGAGAAATTGTAATGAAGTGTTTATTTTTTTTCTTTTTCTTACATAGTTCTTTATAGTATTTTCCACAAAGATAGTGCTTAAATCTCTAGAGAGAAACCACTGACTTTTGATGAGAAATCTGTCTTTCTACTGAGGTTCAAGTGTGCCATTTTGTATCACCTAAATTCAGTGTTGTTATTTCTGTATTTCACAGAATATGGTGGGGTTTGGAAGGTGGGAATACTCTGTAACTCATTCAGTTCAACTCCCCTGCTAAAGTAGGTTCCAGAACAGATTGCACAGGACTGTGTCCAGGCAGGTTTTGAATACCTCCAGATAAAGAGACTATACAGCCTCTCTGGACAGCCTGTTCCAGTTCTTAACCACTCTCAATGTAAAAAAGTTTTTCCTCATATTGATATTCAGTGTTTCAGTTTGTACCCAGTTGCCCTTTGTCTTGTTTCTGGGCACCACCAAGGAGAGCCTGGCTCCATTCTCTTGACACCCTCCAGATATTTAGAGATATTGGTGAGGTTCCCTCTCAGATGTCTCTTCTTGAGGCTCAACAGGCCCAACTCTCTCAGCCTTTCCTTATAAGAGAGATGTTCCAATCTCTTAATCATCTTTATAAAACTTTGCTGGACACTCTTCACTAGTTCCTTTCTTTTCTCTTGAACGGGGGACCCCAAAACTGGACACAACACTCCAGATGCAGCCTCAGCAGGGCTGAGTGGAGGGAGAGGATTGATAACCTTCCTCAAGCTTCTGGCTACACTCTTCCTAATGAAACCCAGGATCCCATTTGCCTTGTTGGCATAAGGGCACACTGCTGGCTCATGGACAGCTTGGTGTCCACCAGGACCCCCAGGTGCTTCTCCACAGGGCTGCTTTCCAGAGGTACTGGTACCTGTGGTTATTCTTCCCTGGGTGCAGGAACCTATTCCAAATTTTCAACTTCTTTTTCCTAAGACATAATGTCATTAGGCATTTGCATGCTACAACTGTCTGGATTTTATAAGTGCCTCTCCTTATTTTTCAAGTCCTGTTCTGTCTCTTGCAGGGTGTAAAAGAGTATGTGTAAAATCAGCGTAAATCCAATACAGAAAAATAAAGGTTTGCTGTTTCTCCACCAGTGAGATAGATGTGGAATAGGGTAAAGGAATAACAGAAGAATAAAAGTCATCTTCTATCTCTGTTCTTACCATCCAATAATCAATTCACTACATATTTGTAATCTAGCTAGTGTGAATCCTTGAGTGATTCAGAAAAACTATGCTGTTTTATACAGTGTTTGGATCTTTTCCCTGACTAGTCACTTCATATTCTCTATGCATAGTGGAGGTTAATTAATGAATATATTTCTTGAATTTTCTGAGAAATTTACATGAATGATGTTGAAAGATATTAAAATAGGCTTATAAAATTATTTTTCTGATATCACTCTCTCTAAAAACTAGTCTTGACGTATTCTGTTAGTTTTGTTCTAGGAAGAGGTTCTCATTCTCCAGCAAAAGTCAACAGTAGAATAATAATAATGTATTTAACTACTATAAGATAAACCTCTGGAAAGACCAAACAAAGATTTAAACATTGAGCATAGCCATCAAAAAAAAAAAAAATTGAAAGATAAGGGGCTGTCCAACTTCAGCAGCATGGTCAGCTTTTTCATTGATAAATTCTGATTCCCTGTAATTGCATTGCATACAGATCCTAAATACATAATAAGAGACTAGAAATTTTTACTTGGCGTTAAAGTCACACAAATCTTTAATGCCACTGAGAAGAATTCTTGCATAGTTGTCTGTAGGAACCCATGCACTAGTAAATTTTGTTTTATAATGTGTTACTGTTTCATCTGTAAGGCTAAGATTCAAGTTCTACCAGGTGCTTTCCTTTCACCTTCCAGCAAAGTGACTAAGTACTTTCATTGTAAACTATATCGGACAGCCAATCAAAAATAACTGGCCAAACAGTTTTCTAAATCAAGGTTAATACCAGGTCATATTATAACTGGAATGCCAGAGGAATAGCACTGTAACTGTAGTTATTAACAGAAAAGACGTGTATTCATAGGGTTGGGTTGTCACACAGTGATTTCTACTCCTGCACATTATAGTGCTGGAGAAAAAAAGGACGATACATGTCTCCAGTAACCTCAGTAGATAAAATCTAAAAGGAAATAGAAGTGCTTGACAAGAATGATATGTCTCCTAGTTTTCTGTATTTATTGGAATAGGACTACGTAAATTACTGAATGTTTAAGAAATACATGGTCTAGAATACTTCTTAGAATAAGCTGGTTTAATGCTTAACCACAAATAAGCCATGGGTTATTCTCTTTCCTTTTTGAAACTGGTACAACTGGGAGTTTTCATTTCCATCAATAATCTTAGCATTTTAATCCATAAAATGCTAATATTCTATTGCCAGCAGCTGGTCGACTAAAGTGGATCATTATGAACAGGCAGGAGAGCAAGTATTTATCAGCCAAGAACGGTATGATGGAACATTACCTAATAAACAATAATAGACAGTTAATAAGAAATAAAAATCAATATGCTGTCAAATGGGAAGCCAGTGCAATGCAGCTAGGTTGAAAAGATATGAGCCTTTTTCTTCTTAATCTGGGTGAATACCTAAGCCGTTGGATTCCAAATGAGCTAGAATTTATTGACAGCATTCTGAGAGAGACCTATAAATTGTTGCAGTGGGGATCCTGCAACATGCATATACCAAACCAGGAGTCCCGTGGAAAGGAAATATATATGGACAGACAGATTCTTGCTAGATGTTTCAGAGATGTTTATTTCTCCAGCCGCATGGCCGGAGCTCTGCCCAGGAACTGTCCCAGTCACGGGACCAAGGGTCCTTCTGCCCGCGCAGGGAACACAAACCAACCAATGGGAACGAGGCTGAGCAGGGACAGGGAAACCCCGTGTCTGTGCCCTCAGGGCCCCTCTCCCAGGGCTACACGGCAGGGGAGGGACCCCAACACCTCACCTGTTTTATTTTAATAAAAGGAGAATGGAAACAACTGGATAAACATAACAAGAACAGTTTCAAGACAAAACAAGCCACCCTCCTGAGTCTATAAATGTCCAAACAGATTCTGTGGAACATCTTAGGGCTGACAGAAGGGAGACAGGACTCTCTGAGCATGCTTTGTGGGGAAACTGAGGCAGGAGAGGGTTTAACTTCTTCCCTCCCCCTTTTCATCCCCCACTCGGCATTGGAAAGGGATTTTTGGGGAAACAATTGGCAAAAGCATGGTTTTGTGAGGGAAACCATGGATGAAAAAACGGATTGGGAATACACTGGGGGTAATAGGACATAGGGTAAAAGGGAAAGGTGGGATTAGGAAAGGGAAACTGTAGGGGGGGCTTACAATGGAGATATTGTCTAATATGACTACGATTTTTTGCATATATACTGCCTTTTACAGAAACACCATCAGGCCCAGTGACCTGCGATGCTTGTAACCCTTTTCTACCTCGTATAATTTTGAATTCCACGACTTCTCCATCTCCCAAGCTTGGGATGCATTTTTCAGGGTTATTCTTTTTAATAGCAGTTCTATGCACGAATATATCTTGCTGGTTGTCACACCTTGTTATAAAACCATAATTTTGCTTAACATTATACCATTTTACTATCCCTAACTCGGTCGGGTGTTCACGGGACTCGCTCCACCACGCGCTGAGCTGCGCCATGCGGGCACCGCCGGGTCCCGCCGCTCCTCGCTCCGCCACCGACACTGCGGCTCGCTTGGCTCCGCCCGCGCGCGGGAACTGCCTCGCTGCTGCTCGCAGAGCGCTCGGTGCACGTGGCCTGGGCCGCACGGTCCCTGCGCCAGGCTTCCCTTCGCCAGGACACAGCTGACATTGCTCAACAGTCTCGGTAACGAAATAATATTCACGAAAATATTCTTCCATCGGCATATATTTTGACTCCAGTATTAACTGTGTCCAAATGGTTTTCCAAAAGCCCTTGGTAAGAATTAAATCCCAAGAAACATAGAAAAAGTTCTTAAACAACCATGCCAGGAAGTGTTTCAGTTCTTTTTGAGCTTGAATCAAGCTAAAATTTACAAATCGTTGTTCAAGAATCATTTTAAGTTTAAGATAAATGTCCATATGCGGCTCTGAGAGCCAAGAGTCTTCCCACGGTTCCTCCATAGTTTAGATATGGAATAGCAAAGCAAAACCAAGAAGAGGAATCCAAAGTTTTCAGGGTTTACTCACACAAATCAGTCGCTTAGGGATCGGGGATCGTTCTGCCCCCATTCGCCACCATTATGTTGCAGTGGGAATCCTGCAACATGCATATATCAAACCAGGAGTCCTGTGGCAACGAAGTATATATGGACAGACAGATTCTTGATAGCTGTTTCAGAGAGATGTTTATTTCTCCAGCCGCATGGCCGGAGCTCTGCCGAGGAACTGTCACAGTCACGGGACCAAGGGTCCTTCTGCCCGCGCAGGGAACACAAACCAACCAATGGGAACGAGGCTGAGCAGGGACAGGGAAACCCCGTGTCTGTGCCCTCAGGGCCCCTCTCCCAGGGCTACATGGCAGGGGAGGGACCCCAACAATAAATAGAGAATTGTAAAAATCCCATCTGGACAGTAAAATCCAGAGATCATGAGTGTGCTGCTTTTGTGAGCACTTAAAAGCAGGCTCTTGGAGGAATTAATTTTGAGAAAAAAGCATTTTTTCAGCAACTAGAATAATGCTGGTAGGACAATGTTCAAATCTCATGTGCCCATCCTTCTAAACGGAAAGTTTAGTCAGAGAGTCATATAACAGCACTGGGTAAGGAAAACTCACACATTACTGTCATCCTGCTGTAACTTGCAAGAAACCAGTCACCTCGTAAAATCTAGATGGACTCTATTATGTGATTTCATCCCTGTGCAAAATGATAGTTTCACAAAGTATGTCACTTCTTCTAGATTTCAAGATTTTTTAAGCAAACTTTAAATGGATGGAGAGTGTGTCATGAAAGCATGTTTTTTTCCTAAAACATTCTTTCATTTGCAGAAATATAATAAAATAAATCCTCCAGAATCGGTCCTATGGAAATAGTACATTTTCTGTTTTTAACTTTTTTGCCCCCTTACATTAAAGAAAATGACATATAATTGTTTGACTGTAGATGAAAACTTCCCATAAAATACAGAAAACCATTTTTAATAGTTTTGCAGTTGGACTGGTGGAAAAAAATATGTACCAAAAATGGCTAAGGAGGCAAAAATTTTTCTCCTTCACTGTGTCTTTCCTAGTATTTCACACTTTCTTAGTGGGAAAAAACTCACTGGAACCAATATTTCCCAAAGGGAGTATACCACATGAACTTCTACATATTCCCATGGGAGAAATTTTTATGACTGGTCTCACTGGATCTGTGAATCCAGAATTCAACAGCTAGTTTTCTTTGAAGAAGTATTGCAAGGAAAACTTTATGTATATGCTCATTAAGATTTAAACCTTTCTTCAGTGTCAATATCAAGACTGAAAGAATCTTTCTCTGGTATTATTAGATTAAAAAATACCTTGAGGTTTCTCTGTGCTTTTTACTGGAGAGTATAGAAATCCAGACTCAGCAGAATATTGTTGTTTTTGTCCTGACATGATGTTTAAAAGTCCATTTTCCTTAATGGATTTTCAAATTATTTTCTCAGGGACTGAGGCACTTAGAGTCCCTAAATAGGTACGATATTTAAGGATTTCATTAAATATATCCATAAACAGGAACATCAGGTTATATTTAACTAGAGGTTGATTTAAGGTGTGGAAATTGGAAATGGAAGAAAACTTCAACAAAATCAGGATCTTTGGACTTTTTTTTTAAATTTATTTCTCTCTCTGTCTCCCTGCTCCTCTTTCTCTCTTCCTTGCTTTTTCTCTTTTCAGGTGCTGTGACTTTGAGTTGGGTTCTAAAAAACCTCTTGGAGGTCTCGAGCTGTTCTGGTGATTTATCCTGTAAGCTACACTAATAAAGTCAGGGAAGACAAGCACGGGCAAAGGGGGAACATAGTCTAAGGTTTATATGCATGCTTTATGCATATGTTTGTTACCAAGAAGGCAATATAAATCAAGGAAAGAGGTAGACATTAGTTCATTGTATAGGGATTTGAGATAGCATTTGCAGCATCATTTACATTTACTTTTTCTTGGAAGCTGTCATCTTATGTCTGTAAACCTCAATTTCTGCACTCTGTATGCGTAATGACACTTGAGACTTCCCTTTCCCACAAAGCACTTTGAATTCTGTTTTGATGAATAACAGCTAAGTGTTATTTTCTCTATATTATGCCTAGTGCATTTTTTGAGTTCCATTTGCCAAAATAGTGATGCTTTCTTAAAAAAAGAAATCTATTTACAGGTCTGGTATTCTTTAGCTAATTAGTATTTTTTATCTTTTCTTGAGGAAGAAAGTGTTAATATTCTTAAAATATCACACACAGGAAGGCAGCATGCTGAAAGAGCATGGTACTATTCACTACTCAATCCCCTATTTCTAAAATCTAACTTTATATGTTCAGTTCCAAAGTTCATATTGAGGGATGTTCAGCTGTTCAGTTGTGTACTTAAGCTCAGTAGAATATGACAGCACAATTTATTTTCAAAAACAAAATGACTTTTCTGAAATAGATATCTTTCCAGTAAAAAAAGGATAGTACAGCAACATTGTGATGCATAGGTGAAATATATCTAGGTCCAGGTTGCTCAGAAAAAAAAAAAACAACAAATGAATTAAAACTAGCAAATTAAATTAACTAAGAAGTTAACAAAATGAAGAAAGATAATTCTGCAGAAACTTATGCCTGAATTGTAGTAGGTCATTCTTCATAATATGCCAAACAAGCAGAGAGATTGTGAGCAGCAACTTAATGTGGGGCTGCTTCATGTATGCTGTCCATGTGCTTACTCCTTTTCAATACCTTCAGAGGGAATCTAAGCAATTAGTTGGCTAATACAGATAGCAAGTTTGAATGCAGTGAATACTTTCTTAGGTTTGCACTCCAAATGATGCCTGAAGGACTTATCTGTCTGCGCTGTCTACACTGGGAGCGGAGACTAGCCTCCTAAATCAGGCATGTGTGACAGTGCTGTTAATGCCTTTCACAGTCTCAAGGCAAATTTACTTCTGAGTACATTTTCGAGTAGCAGGGGATAACATACATATGTTCAAAATGGCACCTTAGCCTCTTATTAGAAGTTGGGACTCTCTGACACCTCAATTTTTGCAAAATATTTGCTCTTAACTAAGTAAAAAAAAAAAAACCAACCCTAGAGGCAGTTTTACTAGTTGACTTGGAGAACAGGCAGTCCACCTGAAGAGATTTGACAATGAAAATGTATTCTGTGGCTTTTACATTTGCATAGACAAAATGTTTTCATTAGAGTTGGAAAACTGCTATAATTTAAAAATAGGTGTAAAGCATCATTCTGTTGATCATATTGAAAAGTTCCTTTTTGACCTTTACTGAAAGAACTGTCATGAAATTAGAATCAACATCATTGCTCAGACTTTTTTTTCTGTAAACCAGAAAGACTGCACAGATAATGCCGAACTTCAGTCTGACATGTGTGGCAGCTGAACTCTTTAATAAAAACACATTTGGATTTTAAAACTTGATATTACAAAAAAAGCCAAATAAAGCATTTCAGTATGATCTTCCTCTACGAGCCTTCTTTCTGAAAGTTACTTTTCTAGAACTGATTATTTTGAGATAACATCCTCAATTTCTGATTAAATTGGCTGATATCAATCAACAAATCTCTCTGTAGAGTATAATACTAATCACAGGGAAGTGAAGGTGGCAATCCAATCATACATTTTAGCTTGATTGTGTGAGATATTCAACATCTTCAAATGATACTGATACTGTTTTCAATGACGCTGTTTAAGTTGAATAGAAGAGATAAGACAGAATCAAAATATGGAGTACCAGAACAAATTTGGATCTAGAATGAAAGTTAAGGTAGCAGGGCTCTTTCTCCCTTCCCTTCCCTTCCCTTCCCTTCCCTTCCCTTCCCTTCCCTTCCCTTCCCTTCCCTT
>NW_008239054.1:1179700-1179911 GCF_000691975.1 Corvus brachyrhynchos | reverse complement strand
AGAGAGCGTAGCTGTACATTCCTTCCCTTCCCTTCCCTTCCCTTCCCTTCCCTTCCCTTCCCTTCCCTTCCCTTCTTTCCTTTCCGTCTTTCTTTTCTTCATTTATTCTCTTTCTCCTCTTTCTCTCTCTGTCCCTTTCTCTCTTTTCCTTCCTTCCTTCCTTCCTTCCTTCCTTCCTTACCTCTTTTCTTTTCTATTTCTTCACCGCTCT
>NW_008239054.1:1174827-1179667 GCF_000691975.1 Corvus brachyrhynchos | reverse complement strand
TTCCTTCCTTCCTTCCTTCCTTCCTTCCTTCCTTCCTTCCTTCCTTCCTTCCTTCCTTCCTTCCTTCCTTCCTTTCCTTCCTTTCCTTCCTTCCCTCTTTTCTTATCTACATCTGCATCCCTCTCTATATTTATTTAGCTATATATATTTATGGTACTAGGGGCCCAAAATGTTACAAATCAGACCCCAGAGTATAAATTAATACATTAATAAATTTTTAATTTTGCATTTAACTAGAGTGGAATGAGAGAGGAAACACTAAAGGTAGACCTTATGTAGAAATGTAAAGCATCTTGTACCAGCATTCCTTCCTCACTAGAACCTCTTAAAATTTTTTAAAACAAGTCAATTCCATTATTCTTCTCATAACTACCTTTATCTATGTATGAGATGCAAAATATGATAATAAATCTTAGAACAGGCTATTACAGCTAAGTTGGTATTGATCGCAAGGAGTGAAATTGCTATATTACATGTTGTAAAACTTATTCATATCCCACAAAAATATTACATTAAAAGTATAATAAATTGCAACACTTTAATCACTTGGCAAATGATTTGACTCTTTCTGTTCAATTTATAATATCATTTCAGTAGCACCTGCTTCATAAAATGTGCATATTACTGATACTACTCTGATGGCTTTTATAGGAACAGTATTGGAATAATTTATGCAATTGCTCTTTTTAACTAATAATTCTTTTCTTCCACTTTCCCAGATAGCTTCATTTTTACTTTTTCAAAAATTCTTCTATTATCTTATATTATTTCTCCTCATGTTCACCATTGTCACTTTTTGAGCTAATGAAGTAATTTTTCTCCATGTAACTTAATCTTTCATTAGAAAAAAAAAGTTTTAATATTTCTACTACTTGCCTTAATTATAAATCACACAAATACAAGTTTATAAAATATGAGTGTCTCTGAAATTGCACTTTTTTTTCAGCTTTATGATACTAAATCTATTCTTTTTAATTAAGTTTTTATTGAATTTTCCATTGAAGACTAAAACATAAAAAGAGTGAAACAAACCATAAGATGTGAATTATACATAAGCTGAAGCATTCTGCATTAGTCAAAGGGAGAAAGAGTTCATACTTATTCAATGCAAATTTTTCTCATAAAGATTATAGATAGAATCCTACCTTAAAAGGGATATGATCTATTCCACAATGTGCATTTAAAACCTTTATGTCTCATCCACATTCTGTGGCATAGAAGTGAGTGATTTATAGAAAGCTGCATTCAGATTTGATCATGGCCTTCTGGAATAACTTCAGCAACATGAATATCATAAGTGCTCTGGAGAGCAGTTGAAATGAGATTATGCCAAAATCCATAGACCAAATACCAGACTCAAAAAGAAATCAAATCTGGCAGGAGAGTACAAGATACTTTCCTGGACATGGATCCCTTAGAAAAGCAATAGAGAGTATATTATTTGGGGTGAAAATGTTTTTAGTTGTGTGCAAAATTAATATGAATATTAATGAAATATGTATTTTTCAAATAAATAACATCCATAATTTTAAGTAATGCGAGCTATTTAGACTAAAATAATATCTGAATATCCTTTTGTTCTTTCTTTTTCAAGGATTTTTTCTTGGATGTGAGGTACAGGACAGAGAGAAAGGAGAAAACATTATCAGGTAACCACATTTTCACTATAATTCTCCTTATCTCAAAACACCTTCTCTTTAGAAGTTATTATCCGAAAATCTGAAGTGCATTCAATGTACCAAACAAGGATCATAAACATGCCATGTTCAGATCCCAAAAAATTCAAAAAGAAGGAAATAAGTTCTTTTGTCCTACCAGTGAGGCTTGATTTACTCTGACCCCAGAACAGCCAAAAAACATTCAGTAATACCTATTTTTTACTAAGCTAATAGTCCTGGTTCTGGCCAGTACAGGGTTAAATTTTGCAGTAGCCAGGAGGGGCACATGGGAGGTTATTCTATACCACCTCACAGCAATGCCAGGGGCAGGGTAAGGGAATCTCTTCTGGGGTAGTGTGGCCATGGGTTGCATATTGTGGGTTCCTGTGTGGTGATCTTTTTTTGGATGTCATTCATCTTTCTTGTACACTCTTTTATTAGTATTGTTGCTGTTACTGTCACTCTTCATTTCTTATCTCATTGCTGTTTCCAGTAAATTGTTCTTATGTCAACCCATGATCTTTACCTTATGTGCCTTCAGTTCTCCTCTCCATCCCACTGCAGATGGATGGGTAGGGGGAGGGAGGAGAGAACAACTAGAGCATGGTTTCTAGTTTTTCAGTGGGAGCACTAAATTGGGGAGCACCATTCCTAAACCATGGCACCAATGCAGAACCTATAGAGAGAAATTCTTCCTTCTTAGGCCGCTAAGAAAGAAGTATTGGTACTGCGAACATAGATTTTCAAACAAACTGAAACCCAAAACTGTTCTCATTGCTATGAAAGGTAGGTATTTCTTGGAAATGAGGACATGTGATTGCACTCCTTACCAAGGAATTAGAATTGTAATTTTGAGAAAGTGTCAATTTTGATAAAATTACCCCTATAATCATCAGTTGCTGTTATTTAATGTGAAGAAATTATACAGAGACAAAAGAAAGATATTTTGGCCTACCTAATGTTTCTCGCTGACACCATCTAATTATATTTTTCACTCTAACTATATGACTACCTCAGGTGTGGTAATGCTCTTTCTCTTGACGCACAGTCAGCTCTGTCACTGCATTTAATAACATAAAAGGAGAGAAGAAAACATACCAAGTAATTAATTCACACAAAATAGGCAGCCAAACTTGAGTAATTGAGTATTTCAATTAATCACAGGAAAATTGCAGAATGTACCCCTGATACTTTGTCTAGTTGTGGGGGAGCCATGAAGGAGAACTTGAGGCTTACTAAAGGATAAGGTTTTTACTATTTAATCATTTAAAATAATAACTATTCAAGTGATTAATTTAGCATAATTAAGAGATACATGTATAGGAAAAAAACCCCAAAAACTGTGGTAGTATTTTAGATATATAAGTCCATCTAGTACTAAAACCAGGAAAAAGTTCTCATTTTAAACAGTGTGAAATAAGCAGTTCCACTGCAGTACTAGCTCTGTTCTTGTGTTTGAGAATGTTTGCATAGATAAACACACATCAAAAGGAGGCAGAGGAGTGTAAACTATGCTACACTACACTGCAGTGATATGCTGCACGGCAGTGTTATAGGTACACTTTACTAAAAACTGTAGTTATATAATGCAGGTGCTTCCCTCAAGATGAATACATATGTATAATTCTGTTATCTACAAGTTAATACGGGAAATTAAAGAAATAGATAAAATTAAATCAAACTATCAGGAAAGTATTTGTCGGGGAGTTGTGTGCTAGCCAAAAGGCGCCTGGAGGTCTAGCCACGGTCCCGACCACCCACGGCAGTTAAACGCACACAGAAGCAAGCTGGCAGTCAGAGTCGATCACCTCACCCTAAGAGGCTTCCCTCTAAGCAGATTGAAAAGGCACACACCAGCAGAGACGAAGAAGTAAACTCTCCATTCGGGTTCCACGTACGCTTATTCCGTGAAGGGACAGGGACGAAGAGCCAGATTTTTTGGCGGGTCCAGGGATTTTATACAGGACACGGAATAGGCAGGGAAAGGGATCTTAACCAATGATATGGGGGTAAGTAAGTGGGGTTGACAATGAAGAACCAATAGGGACACTGCATAGGAGGGACTTAAGGAAGGAACAAATGGGATGTTGAGGAAAAAAGAACTTTCTAGAACTTATACATATCAATGAAGGGAAATGCATAAACATGGCCTCACACATAAAATTGGGAGGGGAGAATATTAACCAATTGGGAGAAAACATACAAATGACAGAACAAGGGGATTGTGGGTTCTCACCATCACTTAGAAGTGGGGTGCTTAAAGTTGGGATTCTGACCACAACTGTTTACTGTCTCTGCTCTCCTCAGTGATCAGGGTGGCCGGAGCAACCTGCACCGCCACAAATATTGTTCAAAAATGTACTGATGACTAACATCTTGGCTTTACATGGGAAAGAAAATTGTGATAAAAAATGTCCTAAAGCCTCAGCCATTCTGTTACTTTGAAACAGAGCTGAGACAGAAAAAGATGGCAGGAAAAGACCATAAATAGTCTTTCAAAATAGCAACAGCCAAAATCTAGTAAAAAATTCTAAGGACATTAAGTCCCTGAACTGTGTTTCTTTAAAAGAGACCGTTAACAACAAAGCAGCTTCAGTAGAGTCTGAAGATTCTGCCTCAAGAATAAGAGTTCACCAGAGAGCAGCTAATGAAAAATGTTACTAGCAAAAATAATACATGAAGCTGGTGGTAGAAAACCAGAAAGTAAAGGAATATCAGAAAGTGAAAGAGACTTGTACAGAAACAAGGAACTATTCCAAGCAGGGAGAACCAGTGTGAAAAAAAAAAGAGAAAAAGACAAGAATCTTCTAAATGTAGAGAAGATGACAAAGTGAGAGTTCAGAGCAAGCAAGAGCTCTGAACAAGCTGTTCCCATCCTGAGTTGTGAAAGAATGGAAAATGAACCAGATTCTAGTTTTAAAGTGTTCTGACACGAGTGAATTTATCTGCATTTATTCTGATGTAAATGGGCTCAACAACTGTTCAATCAGAAAAAGAAATATTGGTTTGTTTTTTGGGGTTTTTTTGGTTTTTTTTGGTGTGGGGGGGTTTGGTTTGGGTTTTGTTTTGGTTTGTTTTGGTTTGGTTTGGTTTGGTTTTTTGGGGTTTTTATGTGCAGTAAAAAGGCCACAATTTAACACATTTGGGAAGTTATCTAGAAAATATATCCTGCTGTTTGTAAC
>NW_008239054.1:1169871-1174657 GCF_000691975.1 Corvus brachyrhynchos | reverse complement strand
CTTTCCCTAACATAGTACTACTAACATTAGCAAATTTAATGTGTTTTTGATTAACTAACATGCAATAAGAACATAATGGAGAATATAGTTCCTTAAAATGAATTCTCAAGAAGATAGCCTATATTTCTTCATGTGAGGAATTCAGGTGACAAAATCTGAAACAGAAGTCTAAGTCCAAAATGTGAGTCTTCTGAGCATCTTGCCTAGAACAAGATAATCTGGATGGTAACAGACTGTAGAAAATGCAGGAATATGCATTTCAGTTCAGATACTTTAAAGAGACAAAATGCAAAGAATGGATGTCAATAATCATTCTTTTTCAGAATTGTTTAAGCCCTTTCTGATGCTACAGGGACTCTGAAGCAAAGCTAAATATTAAGACTATGCCAGCTTTGACATTTTTAAAGGTGAATAGATAGACCTTTATACTACAGAAAGCTCCATCTCAGACTTTCACCTCTCTTGCTGCAGATTACAGTGTCAGTTCTGACCACAGTTTTGATGATGGGTGAGTGATGACAACAGATGATAAGGGGCTATAGCTGGGATGGAAATTCAGCTGAGTCCTGTAACACCAGCATGTGATTTAAGTAACTCAAATGTCTTCATCTTATGTACTATGACTAAGACGTTTGTGAATTACGTGCTAGATGGGAGCCTGTTATTTTAAATTCCTTTTTCCCAGGTACGTATCAAACTTATATACTGTTTCCAATATTAAGAAAACTAACACAGTAAACACAACACTCCTCAAAATGTTGTCCTGTTCTTTATGCTAAATTACATTGTAAAGTGTCTTTCTGCTGCTTTACATTTTTCTGTCTATTGATTCAAAACAGAACATCATAGAAGCTTTGGGCCTGACTCTGCCTCAGTATAAATCAGCAGAGTCCCATTGTCTCCATTGCCACTATGCTGATTTATGGAGCTGATGATTAGACTCTTCCTCCTCAAAGAATAGAGAACTAGCAGAGTGTTGTAGATTGTTACAGGGAGACTTTAAAGCAGGCGATCACTTTGAATTTAGTTTGAGTTACGGTTTTCTTCTATCTCCAATAACAGATAATTCTCTAAAGGAGTTTTCTATATGTGTTTCAGCGACATACTGGAAGCCCTCTACTTGGAAATTATTCTCATAAAGACCTGATGTTCCTGATCAGACAATGCAAAGAAAATGCGCAGAAATATCACAAAAGAGGTAAGAATTCAGCTAGATTTTGTTCTGAAGCATTTAGAAGTCTCTATGAAAAAGACTTAGAAGGATTTTTCTAGTAATTTATTATGAATTGTAATGAGTAAGTGAGATTGATAAATAGGAAAAAATAGGGTGGCTGTTTTGGGGATTTATTTGTAGGGGGTTTTTGTTTGTTTGAGGGGGTTTTTTGTTGTTTTGGGGTTGGGTGTTTTTGTTCTTGTTTTTATGAGTCCTGTTTTCTAGATGCTAGTTTACTTTTTATAGAAGCATTTTTTCCCAATGTGCCTTTCTGGTGGTTCATTATTTTATTGGATAGCAACCAAAATACATAACTTAAGTATGGCTGTTTTGTGCCTGGCTAATGTAGCTTGCTCCTTGCCACTGGTTGGTGTAATACTTTCAAGATTTAATCCTTTCATTTACTTTGTTCCTATTGATCAGGAGAG
Organism: Corvus brachyrhynchos; assembly: GCF_000691975.1. Classification (NCBI taxonomy): domain Eukaryota; kingdom Metazoa; phylum Chordata; class Aves; order Passeriformes; family Corvidae; genus Corvus; species Corvus brachyrhynchos. The sequence continues at coordinate 1,173,016 of NW_008239054.1, read as the reverse complement.
TTTATAGCATCATAGTTACCATTTGAATTCTATTTCTAGAATATTCACTGATAGATAAATAAAAATTGCTTAACCAGAGCTTTAAACTGTGCTAAAGTATGGATTCCAACTATATTCATTACTGAATAAGAAATGAACATTACAGTGTTATGTTTTCTTCCACTCTAAATACCTAAAATTTAAAGTGTTTTATGTAACTGAAGGTCACTGAGTTACTTATCAGTCAATATCACATGATTCTGTCTCAAACGTTGATCTCCAGAAATATCCAGATATGATCAGGAAAAAAAATTGCTTTCCATCATAAGAGCAGCTTTTTCATATTAGCATGGTGATGCCTTTTCTTGGTCTTAAAATCAAGAGGCATACACGGTTAGAAGGGGAAAAGGGATTTTACCTTGGTATTTATTCTTAAGGATCCTTAGGTGTACACGTCCAGGTCATATGCATCGAGATGCACCCTGCTGAGTCTTTCTCTGTGTCTCTGTGTCTCTCCTCCCGTGTGTGTCCCCCTCAACATTGGGTATAACATTATAGGCTTTACTAATTAGCATATCTATCAAAGATTCCCCAGTGAGAGGTTCAAGTGAGCCCCCCCTCCCCAAGGAACCTTCCCCTGGATGGTTCTATCTTGGTTTACAGAATGTGTTCTGGAGAGGACCTTGGGGTCTGGGGCACACTGATCCCTAGCTACAAAGCTTCTAAAATGTTTAGTCTCTTAGCTTAACAAACAAGTCCAAGAATGTAGGCAAAAAGCACTAGGAATACAGAAGCTGTAAAAAGGTATAACAGGGGTATAAAAGAAAAGGCAAAAATCTTCATGGCATCAATGGTTTGTTTCTTAGTCTAGAAGTCACTGCAAATAAATTAACCTGTTGGAGTAGTTAGGCATTGACAGTAACTGATCCAATATTTCTAGTAGTGTGATTTGATTTCAATCTACTCTTTGGTGCAGAAAACTTAGAGCAAGATACTGTGATAATGGGAAAGGATGGGGAAAGGGGAGGGGTAGAATCCAAATAAAAAAAAAGTTAAAATCAAGTCTCTTCACTATTGGGAAGATATCATAGACGCTGCCTGGAGCTGATGTCTATTCAACTCAAGGCCCAAGTCAAGACTTTAGTCTAAGTGGAACTGAAATACTGGGAAGTTCTGCTTAATGTCTGGGTTCCAGTGCTAAGCTCAAAGCCCTTTCTCAGTTCAAATCACGCAAGATAAACTTACAGGTTTTACTTTGGGATTCAGGCATGGTTCATCACTTTTGCCTACATTTCATATTACCATACATAGTCTGTGCAGAGACAAGACAGTTTTCCAAAAAATAAGGAAGATGGAGCTTCCCTAATTTTTCTGATGTTAAAGTCATACTTTTCTCTTATATGCAAAATTATAAATCGCAATAATCCCACAGAAAGAAAAACACCCCTTTTTTTACAGTGCCTGTTGATTATTCTTGCAAATTTCAGCTGAAAAAAGCTCATCTAATGAGAAAAAAAACTGATGAGCCTTAAAACTAAATTAAGCAGAAATCATTTGTTCCTTAATCATAGCTGTTTGTTTTGTATAAAATGTGATATCTCCAGAAAGACACTAGGGGAATTTTTATTAAAGCAAAACACAAAATATATTCTTGTTTAATGTTTTCTGGCGATAATCCAGTTTGTGGTGGCATATATTATCTATATATGTCCCTCTGTTTACCATATGAAAAAGAAAAAGCAGGTAAATTAATCACACTGGATTTGACCTGTATGAAGTCTAAGCTATTTTCTTACAGTGCAGCACTCAAATGTGCTTAGGTGAGACATTTGATTCACTGCTGGATAGAAATAGGGTTGTGTGACTTTTAGGTTTCTTTACTGCTCTCCAAAACATACAAGACAATTCTTCTGTTCAAGATGATTTACTATGTAGTTCAGCTCTACATTTTGCTGAGTACAGCACCTGTGAATACTTCCATCTCCTGTTGATAGCAGAAAGGTTACACTTTGTACTGATGAAAAGGTTGGGGTGCTCCACCGGCCTGTTGCTCACCAGGGGCGTTCTCAGATCTGCTTATGCTGCAAAACAGAGAGTGACTATGTAGAAATAACTCAGCAAGTAACCACGGGAGCTCACAAGTCCATGCAGCAGTGCAGGGTAGTGTTATGGTTCTTACATCAGTGCATCTGCCTGGATCTCTGCTCCAGTGTAAGTTTCCAGCTGAGGGGAAAAAATAGCTATAGTGCTTCTGGTTCTGGAGCAGGCACAGCCTCAGCTTTCTTTAAAATTTCCACGCTGGTCTCTGTTGCTTGATGTAAAAGTGTTAAGGACTGTATTCAGTGCAGGTAGCTCAGCATGCAGGTGTAGTGTGAGCTGCAGACTGAGCTCTGGGTGGTGTGAGCACCAGGCAAGAGGCCATGAACTGCCCTTTGGATAAAGGGCACGGGGACCTGTAGTCAGCCAGGGGACTGGACACTCGGAGACATGGCAGCAGCTGATGGTCCCAGACATTTCCGCACTTCAACTGTGAGGGTAAAAAAGCCCGGGGTTTTTTAAAAGCCAGCTCAGGCTGTTATTTTGTTATTCCACAATGATTAAATTATTTTAAGGATTGAGTTGACTGAGACTCTGCTATGGGAAATCTGGGGCTGAGCCAGTGAGGAAACCTAGTCTGGCTGTGAGTGTAAGGTGTGCAGCTGAAATGGGAACTCAGTCCCAGCTCAGGTGGTAAGGATGTGACAGCCAGAGTGACTCCTGGGTGGCCAGACAGGGAAGTGTCCCTGACAAAAGCTCCCAAATACCAGTTCTTATTTTATTAAAATGCAGATAATGTCATGAGTACTCTATGCATTAGTAAACAAATATGTAGGTATGCCTTACACATGGAAGGTAATAAGCGATATAGAAATAGATTTTCAAATACCTAAAATATGTCCTTTTTAATATAATGTAAATGTTTACATTCAAAATTTATTTTATTCTTAAATACTTACAAATTTACATTTTAAGAGAGGATTAGAAATGAATGTGTTTTTATTTTATCCCATGTGTTATCACATATAGTAGATATGTATAGGAGAAAGTTTCACGAAGGATATCTGGACTTCAGGCGGCTCTCTTGAAAGCTGTTTATTGCATAGGCGAAGTTACAGCATTTCAGGGA
>NW_008239054.1:1167482-1169839 GCF_000691975.1 Corvus brachyrhynchos | reverse complement strand
CTACTACCATCACCATATTATAGTCATTATTATCCAATCACAAGAGTAAGTAAGTTACAATTTAAGCTTACAATGGAAAATTCTCAGACCTCTTTTTTTTCTTCCTACATCGACACTTCTTGTTTGCCTGCCATATCTCTCTTTTTGGTAAAGACATGTTTTCTATTTACTTATGCTCTTCTTGAGACTTATTTACTTGGTGAAAAACATGTCTTTGTTTGTAGTCACATACCTTTGTCCTATTCATAAAAATCTCCTTCCAACTCATCTCCAACCTTTGCCTTTTCAGTTACTCAGCGATCAGTGTTTCAGCAAAACATCTTTTACTCTATATCAAAACTTGCTTCCATTTCTACCTCATCCTCAGTTTCTACATTCAGAGATCTTTCTGCCAAGCCTACATATCTGTGAAACTTTCTTACCAAACTTTCATCCTCCCCAACAGATATGTGAAATCAGGGTTGCTGTTTTTTCCTTTTTCCAGCTTCCTCATCATTAAAGATCACATTTCAAAAAGCCTGAAACCTGTTATAGTCTTCATAGTTGCAGAGGGAAGTGGCGTTGGCATAAGGTAAAATAAGCAATACTGATAACAGTAATAAATGGAACTAAAAGAAGATTCAGGTTGAAGTTTTTGAAAGATAGTGAGGGAATATGCTTTGTGGAGCCCATTTTCCCTGTTACTGAAGTTATTTATTGTAGAGGGTGGCATCGTGGTGCTTGTTCTCTCTGAGGACTGATATTTGTAATAACATCCTGTGTGGGAATGGCACTGGCTGGCAGGCAAGCCTGAAGGCAGGATGGAGGAGAGAACAGGAAGATCAAGAGTGAGAAAACTCATGGGTTGCAATAAAGGCAGGGAAATCACTTGGCAAGTATTGCTATGGACAAAACAGATTCAATCTGGGGAATTTAACTTAATTTCTTGCCAATTAACATAAATATTTAATTACTGTGTAGGGTGTTGGGGGGAACAAAAAAACCTCAAACCTAAAAACATTTAAAACACCTCTGACTCACTCTGAGAACCTCTCCTCCCTTTTTATTATTGCCACAGCTTGGAAAAGGCTGTGTGTGGCACAGGGCATGTCCTGACCTTTACCTCTGCCAACCCCCCCAGCCTGCCCTCTGCTCCTAAAAACCCGCTCCCTATGCTCGATATGCACACTGAGATCTACCTGCTGTCCTTGAGACAGGATTATTTTCAAATTGAGTATTATTGTCAAAAGTGATTTGCACTTATTTCTTAGTAATCTTGGCTTGGTTTGTTTGGTTTGGGTTTTTTTTTCAGTTTTGCCGTGCATTTTTATACTTTCATTAGGCTGGATCATTACTTATAAAATGAAATTTTATAGCCTGATCTAAGTAAATACAGAGTCCATATGACAGTTAAAAGAAGAAGAAGCTTTGTAATTTGTAGGATTATATTGCTTCACCTTTTTTCCCCAGCCTATCACTCTTCTCTCAACTGATTTTCAGGTTTCTTGCCTTCAAAAGGGAACAGAGTCTTTGAACCTTGACACAAGGCTAGCAGTTGTCCCCTCTTGTACCTTATATCCGTTTCTAGCCAGCTCATGAACTCTAGCTTACACTATTCTGAAGGTACAGCATTATACTGCAGTGTATTTGGACCACATGTGGAAAATTATCTTACTTTGGATCAGTGCTACTTATACTGCATTTAAAGAACTACTACTGGCAACTCAGTGGATTTAAAACACTGCATTTAGTTCAGCTTCCATGTTTAAATTGTTTTCTCTCAGTGAGTCTTTTCCCCCAAAATGACCCAAGACACGCACACTTTCAGAAGAAGAATCTAGACCTCAGTGTTTCAGCCACGCTCTAATGTAACTCAGTTTTCTATATTAGTATGTGTTGTATTCATGTGTGCATGTATAACTTTTATATTTTTATATCTGTGTGGAATGGGAATTAAACTGTAAACAACATTATATTTTCAGTGTTGCATTTGATATATGCTTAAGTATTAAACTATCTTTGTGTTTTCCAGAGGTTAATATTTCTTGAGTGTTTGAACCTATAATAAGACATCCAGGGCAAGAAATGAATATGCAAGTGGAAAGCTAATTGTATGTACTTATTTTCTAATTTAGCCTTTTCAGTAACAGCTAGTTGATGAAAAAATTCACTAATAGAATTTAAATATAAATGTGGTAAATTAATTCCTATACCTAATATTCCTATGTATATACCAATCACTAATCCTTAAACAGTTTCAGCTTAATTAGATTGCTTTTAGATTGAATTGGGATTATTCATTTCACCCCAAGCATGTTCTTTGGTTTTTTTCTAAATCATGTTACTGAATCCAAACTTTTGACATCATTTGATTTAAA
>NW_008239054.1:1161858-1167462 GCF_000691975.1 Corvus brachyrhynchos | reverse complement strand
TTCCCTACTAACTAAACTGAAAGTTGCTTTCAAAATTGAAAGAGTAGAAGGCAGGTATTTAAAATAATTTTTTTTGAATGGACTTGAATCTCCATTCACACAACAAACTTGTGAATGGTAAGTGTAAAAAGGATTGCAACAGTAATTCCTGGAAACTGAACTGAGAGTGCTTTCTAGTCATCACTTTGGCTGACACTCCTGCTTGTAGGAGTTCTAGTTCTCAGTTCTTCATGCTTATGACTGCCAGACTTGAGATAATTGGGTTCTGTAGTGGGTGTCTGCCACATGATGATATTTTTGGTAAGTTTTGTCTAATTACTCATATAATTCTGAGAATGGAATCAGGAAAAAATATCTTACTTGGGCTGTGGTAAGAACAACTTATACAAGCTTTCACTACAAACTCTCTTTGAAGGAGGAAATAAAAATTTCCAATGCAATAGGGTTCTGAATTTTATTGCTCCTGTTAAAACATTAAATCTTAAAAAAAATGTTATATGCTTGTTAAATTTTTTTCAGATGAAAAAAACAACCCATCTTCTCTAAGAATTGTCCAGTCTAACATGACTCGGACACATAAACGTTTTGTACAGCCATATATCCATGAATTAACTGGGTATGAACCAAGGCAGAAAGAGCTGGGCAGAAGTTCCTAAGTAAGTTGCTATTTAGATTTGCTCTGGACTGCTCTAGACAATATACAAACAGACTGAAGAAAAAATCATCTGTCTTTTTTAAGAGAGGCCATGCTATGCTTGGATAGCTTGAGAGAAAACCAGTTTGACATGGCCATGGAAAGCACAGGTAAGATGAAACTAATAAGTAGACTGGCACAGAAGTTCAGTTTGATAAGGACTGGGATTGGCATAGAGGTATCAGGAGCAAAGCTCATGGGGAATCTGAATAGCAAAAATTGGTGGGCTAAGTTAGATATAACAAGAAGCCAGGATGAGAAGCTGGCAGTCAAGTACCAGAAGGTGCCTGACACTACTCTGTGGCAACTAAGTGCCCAAGTTTTGCTCCTGAGGTGTAACTCCAAAAATACCAACAGCATAGATTGAAGTGAAAATCCTGACCCTGGTCTGTAGCCAGAATCACAGAATCACAGAATCACCAGGTTGGAAGAGACATCCAAGATCACCGAGTCCAACCCATGCCCTAACACCACCTCAACTAAACCATGTCACCAAGTGCCACAGCCAATCTTTTTTTAAACACATCCAGGGATGGTGACTCCACCACCTCCCCGGGCAGATGATTCCAGTGCTTTATCACTCTTTCAGTAAAAAACTTATTCCTAACATCCGACCTAAATTTCCCTTGGTGCAGCTTGAGACCGTGTCCTCTTGTTCTGTCAGTTGCTGCCTGGAGAAAGAGACCAACCCCCACCTGACTACAGCCACCTTTCAGGAAGTTGCAGAGAGTGATAAGGTCACCTCTGAGTCTCCTTTTCTCCAGGCTAAACAACCCCAGCTCCCTCAGTCGTTCCTCACAGGGCTTGTGTTCCAAGCCCCTCACCAGCCTTGTCGCCCTCCTTTGGATGCGTTCAAACGTCTCAACGTCCTTCCTGAACTGAGGGGCCCAGAACTGGACACAGCACTCAAGGTGTGGCCTCACTCAAGGTGAGGTGAGGTAAGGTAAGGTAAGGTAAGGTGAGGTAAGGTAAGGTAAGGTAAGGTGAGGGAAGGTGCGGTGAGGTGAGGTGAGGTAAGGTGAGGTAAGGTGAGGTGAGGTGAGGTGAGGTAAGGTGAGGTAAGGTGAAGTAAGGTGAGGTAAGGTACGATGTGCATACTTTGTAGTGTCATTCATTAAGGAGAAAATAACATTTCCTGGAGGCATAAGCAAGACCCCAAGACTGCAGTTTGAGCAAACAGAGCAAATCAAATTTTAAGGCGTTTAGGATCTTTTCTGTGACTCTCAGGGTGATTGGCTGCTGGCCAGGCTCAGCTTGACACATCTTAATGCTGTAAAATGTACCCCTCTGCACTGTGTTCTTTGGCTAAATTGATGAAATGAGACCATTGTGTTCACTTCTGCTTCAGGCCATGTTTGCTCAGCTCTTGTAATGGATAGATCTGGCACAAGTAATCATGGGACTTTGGACCAGTGCAGAATCTGCTAATATTATGGAGTAATATTTGTTCTTTCAACCAGATAAACTGAGATTGGGTTAACTTTGATCAGACATAGTTAGGAGAGCAAACTGGAAGCTGCATGAGCACAGAGAAAGCAGAAAAGTTAAATAGGAACTTAGGCTAAAGTTACTATTTTGCAGAGATTAGTATATGTTGTGTTGGGGAAAAAGTGATTAGAAGTCTGTGTGAAGCCTGTGCAGGGGCTATAGCTGTACCTGCCCATGTTAAACTGGGTGAAATGTCTGTAAAAGATGTTCGTGGTGGTCTTGGAAAGGGAGGCATAGCAAAAGGTGTATAATAAATCACTCTTGGTAACCTATGCCATCATAACATGAAGGAAATGTATTTTTATGCACAGAAAATGTGTCGCAGTGCTGAATCTGAATGAGGTTGAAGGAAGATGAGGTACATGAAAGATGCATTGGAGAGGAATCTAACATAGCCTTGGGACACTTATGTGAACAGAGGCTGTAATGTGTCTTGTTCTTGTAAAAGATCTTTCAGTCAGTAACCCAGCAGGAAGCCCATTGAGTTCCCACCTTTCCCTAAGTTACCTTGATGGGGAGATAATAGATACTCATACACTGTGGGCTAGAGAATTCACTGGTGTATTATATTTATGATGGTTGTAGGTTGTTTACTATTTATTTGTAAACTCTGTTCACAGTACAAAGGGGTTGATAATTTCAAAAAACAGGAAAAGTTATATTTACTATAAATTTTTGGACCTATTTGGTTCAGGTGGATCATGGTTTAGATAAATCTCCTATAAAATTCAGATTTCTTTCCATGTGTTCAAATGAAACTCATAATGCTGGGGGGAGAAATATCTTCCCAACCTTTGAAAACATCAAAGACATTATTTTCTCCCTGATCTTTGAAGATGACAGCCCCAGTGAGAACTGAAAATGAAAAAAATGTCAGCAAACACAGGGACTAGCATTGGAAATTCTAGATTTGGACCATGAAACAGAATAACAGCAACAGATGGTTATTGATAAATTTGAAACCTTCCATGTAAGAGAATCAAGATCATAGGACTCTTAACAGACCTCAAAGGAAATAAAGCCAGCCAGGAAAAAGGAATGACAACATTTGATTTTGTTCCCTTAGAAGTCCATGGATTTAAAACACACTGAGCAATTTATAACAGCTAAAGGGCACTGTAGCAAGAAGCTTACTCCTGAATCCTGATTGCTGGATTTACTTTTTATTTTCCACAAAACAGAGCTTATTACTTCCTTCATGCCGCATAAGAAGGGAGATAAAACAACTTCCTGTCATATTAGACTTGAATGGTGATTACACGGACATTTATGTAATCCCTTATTATTTTGAATTGAAAAGCCTCTATCATTTTTCTTAAAAGGTCCTGGAAATAGAGTGTCCTGTCTTTGTATGCTGTCACCTGAAATACTCTGAAAATAGATAGGTATCTTTTGATTAGATGCAGGAGGATTATTTGCAGCAAACAAATCTATTCATAAATACAGGGGTTTCTACTGTTCATTAATTGTAAGCAAATGATTACTTCTTCCTCTAATATTTTAATTCCTTGGAATTATTCAACAGCTATTTTATGTGAATATATTTCAACCTATATTTTACTGAGAAATTGTTTGCTAAGAGTATTCTGAATTTACAATTTAAACTCCAAGCTGTTTAGATTAGATGCATACATCAGTGTTAAAATTCCCTTTAATCATTTTATAAGAGTAGACCTCAGAATCAAGTTCCTGTGTAACTTTAAAAATAACTCTCTCTTTAGGTATGGGATAACAAAGAACACTGAAAAAAAGAAAGACTTTCATATTGTGTTTTGTATACATTAGTGGCAGAACAAATTCCACAAAATGGCTCCTGATAGTGAAGCGAGGGTCCATGATACACTACCAAAATACACTGTTACCTGGAGAATAACAGTGAAATGTATTTATAAATGACTAATTTTCCTGCTAGATGGAGTTTATTTGACTGTGAATTTCAATAAGTGAAAAAAGCTAAAATTATGTTCAGAGGTAACCAATTAACTGTAGGTGTTTAAATTTTTTTCTGAGGAAAAGAGAAAGCCAATTTTTTTTATTTAACCACCTTGAATAATTAGCCTCTAATTGTCAAAATGTAAGTTTTGTACAATAATGTGTACAAAAGCAATCTTTCTAGTTCTTAGGATATGGATTCAATTTGCATTAGTTTACCCATCGTGAGTTCAGCTACACGAATAGCCATTATTAGTACACAGAAAATGAACTATTAATAGTTTTGAAAAGTGAAAGTCTATGAAAATGCACATTTATTATTTTCATTTGGGAAAAGGAAAGACACTGAAATCACTTCCATGTGCTACTAATGGCTGAATGTCTTGACTAGTTTGCCCACGATTTCTGTTTCTGGAAATAGATGTAGACAAGCTCCAAAAAGGACTTGTGTGCCTCAGAACAGAGTGGAGCAGCATCTAATTTTTTTCTCCCTGGTCTCAGAGCACAGTTCCAAAGTCATCAGGTAAGTTGTCCAAATGTTGCTGAAACCTGGTCAGGTGAGACTCCTGAGCTGGCTGTCCCTGAGGATCTCCTGGGCCAGTGTCCTGATGAGTCCTGGGCTAACCTCAGCTGACTAAGCTCCCCGCTGGTGGTGGTGCAGAAGCTGCTGGGGTACTGTTAAACTGAGAAATGGAGGGAAAGATGGGGAAAGGGAGAAAGCTATTCCTTCTGCCTCTTCCTCCTGCTCCCCCTCATGCCTGCATGCAGTGCGATCTTGACATGAAGGACAAACAGCTTGGAGGCAGCTTCCTAACTGTCCAAATTTGTTTGTTCTTGGTTCTGAAGGCATTAATACAGTTCCCTTGGGGTCCATGGTGTTCTTTTCCGCTCACGTTGGGACAGACTCCAGCCCTGACCTTTGTTGTCATTGTCTGGGGTACATCCCTGCCTCCTGTAGGGACCGTCACCTGCCCCAGCTCAGCACACTCCGCTCAGGCTCTGGTGGATAGCATCCCGTGTGTGAGGACACAGTCCATGCCTGGACCACCATGGCTCCTGACAGACCCTCCCCTGTGGAGCTGCCCTGCTTTTCCTTCACCCTGATGTAGACTGTCAAAAAAGTGACTAATTCTGTCTTGCTGAGTTTGGGCTCCTGTGACCCCTGAAGGATTCCTGACTGAGTATATTAAAAATCTGTGAGTCAAGTTAGAGCTGAATCCCCAGCTCTGGCTTGGGCCTACCACATAACATGAACTCACCTGATGGCAAAGAACCTGGGTGATGACAAGGGTATGCCTGACTCTTTGGGGATCTCCCAGATCCAGATGACTGCTTGAACCACCACCCTCCTTTAATGAAGCTCTAGCACCTCCAACCCATGGAAATGGTGGCTGAAGCTGCAGTCTGTGGAAAGCCTCAGCATTCCCCAAACCCCCTGCAGAGGCACATGTCCTCAAGGGGGTATATAATGAAGAATGCTGTATTTGTAG
>NW_008239054.1:1130472-1161797 GCF_000691975.1 Corvus brachyrhynchos | reverse complement strand
TGTTAGTCACCTGCATTATAAGATCAAAAAGTAAAGCCTGTATATAATTTAGAAAGCAGCTTGTCAGAGGATTTTGTGGTCATGTTCTTAATCTCTACCACCCTAGATAGCCCTTGGCACATCTCCAAAACATGATCATTCACGTTCTTCATAAGCAAAGTGTATTATATTAAAAAAAATTGGTATGAAACTGATCACTTGGCATAACACATCTAGTCACTGTTGTTTTCCTATCAGCATATTCATCCAGGTAGTGGGAGTAATCTGTCTGCTTAATAAGCAGCTGAACATCAACTTTTGGGGTTTTTTTTATATTTAGATGAATTCAGGAAAATGTCCTCATATGGTCATTTATAGTGGGTACTGAAGACAACAAGAAACTCATTCTTATCCATGGCTGTTCTGTCAGCAAGAGACATCTGTTCCAAGGGTGATGCTTTTAAAAAACAAAATAATTCTTCCTTGGTGGTCTCTGTTATTTTTAAAGATGAAAGGCATGGAGTGTGTTCTGTATCTTGAGGTAAGACACCAGGCATGATATCTCATGGGTATATTGTCAGGAAATAATAAAGGTTGAGTTGTGAAGAGGAGGTCTTTGCAGATCCTGTGGGGTCAGGCTTCCATGTTGACTAAACAAATAGTGACATTAAAACTGCAAAAAGTGAAGGAACAGCATTTTTCCACTTTTACATAACATGTAAAGACGTGTGGGTGAGGTAGAGAAGAGCACAACAGAGCCTCTACCCTCCTAATGCACTTCAAGAGGGAAAAAAAAGGTGGTTGCAAACAGAGGCAGTAGGCTAGGGGTGAGATTAAAATACCATAGAAAAAAGTACCTCTAGGGAAAAAAAAAAGTAAATTTGGAGAACAGAGCAAAATATATGTCATGGGCTGGAGGAATTGGATTGGAAAAGAGGGAGCTAGAGGAACATTTAGGCAGATAATTTCGTAAACTAGTACCTGGTCTGACAGAACCATCAAGTGAGCACAGGTAAGAGATACATTATAGCCTAAATTATTTTCTGGGGAAGACTTTTGAGCAACAGAACTGAAGAGCAGTGTTATGACATACTCAGAAATTCACAATTGCTTTCTTGCAGTAGGGTCTTGGTGCTAATTTGCTATGACTGCACTGACAATGGCTGCACTAGGCAGGACCAGGACCACATGCTTTTGGCTTCTGTTCTCTTTCCAATTATGCCTAGGATAAGGCAAACACAATTTTAAGGGCAAACACTTTGAACAACCCTTTCAAAATCCTTCATGTAGTGTTGTAGCTGCTAGATTTTGCTTAGCAGGCTGTAGCTCCCTGAGAGCTCAGTGGAGATGCTTAGGGCAATGCAAACCGGTCGAATCCCGGAGTCCATTTCAGACAGCCCCGTGATCTTGCTCTGGCCAGCGATCAGTGGTACTACCAGTGATGACAAAGGAGGCCAGAAGGGTCTCTCATGAGGGTTGAGATGGCTTTAATCACGTCTTATCTTGGCAATCCCCAGAGGCAGAGAGACCTTGTGGTCTGGGTGCGTAGGAGTTTTGTAGGCGGGGGCGGTCCCGGGAGGGGGTTAGGGTACAGGAGCCAATAGGGAGAGCCTGAGGGAGTGGCCAAGGCTAAGGCAGGGAACAGGGGTGGGGAACAATCTGGGATAGGAAAAAGCATGGGTAAACAGGTAGCCACAATGTAGTACTTTCCAATGCTCTTTATGAGAACTGATCACATCTAGATAGGTAAAAAATCCCAAATCAATGGAAGTTCAGATATGGTCTATGACACAAAGAAAAAAACAACTTACCTTCCTTGAATCATTTCATTCAATCAAAGTATGTCTGTTTAAAGGCATTTAGTACTTTTTAATTGATTTTTCAAAACAATACTTCAGTATAACTGTTGATCTATAACTATATTGCTAAGTGTACTGTCTAGCTCCTAAAATAAAAAGGAAAAGTAAAAAAGAGTGTGTTAATAACCTAAAAAGAAACAAAGATATCCAATAGGTTTCTACAGATATGGTTAATTGTTCTACGTACAGATTTTGTAGAGGCTAGCATATATTTTTGTCAAGGCGCTCCTTCATAATTAGAAGTGACAACCAGCCCAGGGACTCTCACCACAGAATTCAGGAGCTGGAGAAAAGCAGAGAACATTGTCATAATTCCTTGAACAGGCAGTGCCTGCAGTTTTGTGCAGACCTATTTTTGCTATTTTTCATCAGGGTTTTAGAACAACATATGTAGAGTAATTTGATCAGTGAAGACCTTTTGTTAGTACTGGTAGTATTTGATATGCTGGCTCTACTCCATCTGCAACAGAAATATCACAGGAACTGTGTACACACCACATAGCTTTTTGAATTTGAGGAAAAAAGTGCTAAGCCTTTTCACAGTTACTTTCCGTAATTGCATGCAATAAACATTGCTCTTTACTAATCCACTAAATACAGAGCAATATTTTCAAACTGGGGTTCCAGTACCTGTTTGCCAGTTTCTGATACTGCATCACAAAGGTCTGGTTCACCACTGGGTTAAACTTGCATTGGTATGACTAATCAGATCTCAGCTGCTGCTGCTGCTGCTGCTGCTGCTGCTGCTGCTGCTTTGGACTTTTCCATGAGGGGGATGTCATCTTCCCAGCAAATATTTCCCATCATATTGAGGTAGAAATGTCTAGATTACACAAAACTCATCTGTCTTGTCTCCCCAGTCTTGGATACACTTCTCCACCATATGTGGCTGGTGACCAAGAAATCATACTGACACTTCTAGGCAAGCAATTTATTTTCATTTGGTATGCCATAGTAAAGAAAAATACACAAGTGTATGCAGTGTATAGCAAGGGAAGAGAGGAAAAAAACAGACTTTTTTTCTGTGGGGGTGGCCATTCCCAGTTTCAGTATTTGTTCCTCTATCAACAGTCTTAAATAATTATTAAATAAAGCTGAAGGCATGTGGTTTTTCCCGAGGAGATGGAAGAAAAGCTGTGTACATTTTCACTCATGTGCGAATAGGTCAGCAATTGTTGGAGGAACAAAAGGGGGACCTTCACTACTGACTTCAACATTCACAAATACAGGAATTTCTTCCTGGAATGGCAGTAGACAAATGGAGAAATATATATAGATTATTTAAAAAAAAAAAAGTATCTTTCCTGCAGAATTATGTGCTATACTTTTACACAGAAAAGTTTACATACACTGGAATACTACGTAATACAATAAAATCCACAATGAAATTACTTAGTGTTTTGTTAGCCAGTTTTTAACTGATGTTAAACTGATGTCTTTAACAACATGAGCAAATAGAAATTTTCTCTCCTCTGACCAATTTTCACAGAATTTAAGTATTGGATAACTTTGGGTTTGTTCATATAAAACATCACTGTAGCTTAAGTCTGAAGAACTGTCACAGATGTGCTAAGCCAATATCCAATACTTGCATAAAGAGAGTGCATTAGTAAACTGTGCATAAAACTGGTTTATGAGTTTCCTGTAGCATTTTTGCCACCTACGTATAAAACTACACAAAAGTATTCCTAACCTATTAAAAGAACTGTTACGTAAAGTTCCTCTTTTAAATTTGTTAATTACTGATTTTTACAATGCTTTTCTCTTAAAACTAATTCTACCTTCTGGCCTAATTACCTATGTTTCTGATGTTTTCTCTGGATTTAAAAATAAATGAAGAGAAGCTAGCAGTGTTTATGTCACAGGAATTAAAAAAAAAAAAAAAATCTGGTACCTTGTTTAGGAGAAAAATAGATTTAATAACTTACCTGATGTCTTCCAATATATTTCTGTCCCTAAATGCCTGATAAGTCAAATATATTTTTGTTTGTTTGTATTAGGAGCTATGGAAAATAGAGCTGTGAGAGACTTGTGCATTGGGAGTATATTACTTTTTCTAATTTATGTAATTTTAAAACTGATTTCACTCGTAATTCCTAATCCATTGTTAGTAGTCAATTAGCTCTTACACTAAGTGGGACATTCTGGCTCATCCAGGGAGAAGAATTTGCCTAAAATATGGTATTGATTTATTTTAACTACAATTTTCATTGTAAAATGAACACAGTGGGAAGATATGCAGCTTTATGAATACTGGATGACAATAGCACAGGAAGACAACATGTGAATGTTGTATTAAAAAATTGCTGTAAGATGCAAGGACAAGAAAAACAAAATCCTTTTTATGAGAAGAGGCTAAACAACTTTCTCTTTGCCAATTTGTCTCTTAGCGACCTTTCTGGGATTTGTCTGTGTGTCCTGTACACATAGGAATCAAAGGGATTACAGCCAGAAGAACCAGTGCTGATTGAACAAGTCCAAACTCTAAACATAAAATTCAGTCCAGACTTGAAACAAAACATTTTAGATAACTGAGAGAAAAACATTTTTTATTACTCTGCCCTGGATACTCTGATTTCAATTGGAGTCAGCAGCAAAAATACTATTATTGTGCGAGTCTGTCAGTTGTTGCTTTTCTGAATGGAACCAACAAGTTTCCCAGTGAAGCCCAAATGTCCATCTTTTAAGACAATGTGCTACACAGAGTTGTTTGCACAAAGTGCCCTGTAGAAATGTGATCTCTGTTTAGCCCTTGGATGGGTAGGAAAGCTAGAAAAGGATAGTAACTCTTTCTGCAGAAAAACAGAAAAATCCATTTTCTTGTGCAATGGCAAACATTTTGCCTTAAAGAAGTTGCAGTCTAGGGCTCCAGAAGGAGACCCAGAACAATTTCTGGAGTAACAATCTTTCTCACTCTGTCAATTAATACTTAATCTTCATTCTATGATCTGTATTCTGCTTTATTTTTCCTCCCTTGTGAACTTTATTCCATTATTAAAATGCTGTATGGTGTCAGTTTAGTTTATGTGGTTTGTTTTGTTTTGTTTTGTTTTTTTTCTAAAGGAAGGGGTGACCAGGAGGAGAAATAAAGAATCTTGTCTTTAACTAGTGGTGGAACCATAGGTTCTAGACAAAGGGTGATTTTTTTAATCCGCAAAATAATTCAGCAGCAATTCACTATTTATGAAGAAAGTACTTAAAAGGGGGCAGCATTGGTACAAAAAGGAATCATCAAGAGATGATGAGCTCATATAAACCACCAAGATTACATTGACTTTGAGTGAAGCTGTTATGTTTTTTTCGTTCCAGTTTCATAGTATGGCCATTGAGTGTGACTGCTGCTCAAAGTGGGGATCTGCACTAGACATGGGAAGCTCAGGTTCATTCTTGATGATCTGAGCAAGGGACAGTGAAATCCCTGTTAGACCAGCTAAGTAGTGTGAAGCAGTAAAGCATCAGCTCAGTTCCCGCAGTAGCTGCCTCAGCCCTTTCTGACTTTGGGCAGACTGTGTAAAGATAGGACTCCGTTATTCAGGCCTGTGAAGATCACTGTATTTAACCCCAGGAACAAGGCTATGCAGCTCACCCTGAGCTCTTTATTGTTGTGAGTAACCTTTCCTCCAGTATCTGATCTAGCCCAGGCACCTCTGTTGTGTGCTAGAGGCTTTCATTTTTATGTTAAAAGTAATACTTCAATTATACCAATAAATTTTGAATAGAAAAGGAGAAATGCATTCTTAATGTAATTTTAAAACTTCTTGTGTTTCAGCTTTTATAGACACATAATCACAATGAGGAAAAAAAAATGTATCTTCACCAGGTACTAATACTGTAGTCAATGAAAAGAAATTGGAAGTGTCTGAGTCATTACTTACGCATTTAGGCACAGCCTTTCTCTTTCTTTTTCCTTTAAGGCACAGGTTATTTTTTAAATTAAATGTCAGATACAAAGTCCTAGTGCTCTTCCTGTTGACTTCAAGACAGTATAATATTATTCAAAACTCCCAGAATATTTGTTCTCAAAAACATATCTCCATTTGTTATTTCAGAAACGACAGTATGAGTGCTTACTCTCCTTAGTTTTACAATTATTATTTGAAAACTGGATGTGTAACAATGGTCTAAAGAAAACTGCTTGTCAGAGTATATATTTCTAAATTTGGCCAAACCGGAACACTGCTGAAACATGTTTGGCACTCTGAAGCAATTAAAATTTGTTATCATCAACATATTTGGAGAGCCAGCAGTTCCCTGTTATAGTTTTGCAGTGATTCTTCAGCACGGTTTGTGTTACCAAATTAACCTCTGTACTTGAACACAGAGGAAAAAGAAATAAGAATGTCAGGAAACAAATACACAAACTTGCAATGAATTCACAATGGCACAAATTACAGAGGTTAGGGATTCTGTCCTTATACCAATAATTTTTTTGAGAGTGGGTAGCAGAAAGTGCACTTTGGGGCAGACCATTACATGGGAGTCCCATAGCAGCACAAACAAACCTGGCGGCTGGTTCAATGGTTCCTGGTTTATGATGAATCTGGGGGCCTCCCTCCACACTTTGAGCTGAATCAGTGTTGTAATCCATCAAACTAACCAGAAAAAATAATTTTTGAGACAGTTTTCGATGCTGGCAAGGTCTGCCTTGAAAAAAAACTAATTTCAGAGCTGGTGCAAAGGACAGGATGTGTTTGTCCTGCAAAAGGGAGAAGAGGGGTCTGACAGCCAGTGGTTGACTGGTGTAGAGTGCTGTGCAGTCAGCCTGGCTGGGTTGGAGAGGGGAGATGGAGAAGGAACGGCCTAAAACACCCAGATATGAATTCGTACTTATTATTTACTATTTAGTCTCTAGCTGTAGCCAACTGCTGCAGAAAATTATTCTTTTTTTTCCCCCATCTTTAAATACTGTGCATTTGAGTAACGTTCACACCATGTGTAAAAGTAACATGTGCATCCTGTGCATTACAGCCTTTTGTCTCTGGAGAAGAGAAGGCTTGGGGGGGACTTCACCATAGTATTGCTGTAATTAAAGGGTTGCTACGAGGAGGATGGAGGCTCTTTCTTCACAAGGAGCCACACAGAGAAGAGAAGTGGCAACAGGCACAAGATTCACTGGGAGGTTTCATCTCAGTATGAGATATTTGGAGCCCCCACCACTGGAGGTATTCACAATGTGATTGGACAGAGTGCCAGGTAACTTCACCTAGGTTCTCTTTCCCATTAAAGGAACTAGGTGATCTCTGGACCAGATGATGTCTGGAGGACCCTTTCAACCTGAGCTGTCCTCTCATTCTATGATTCTCTGATTATTTTTGCTTCTTGGTAGTATATAAAGAAAAACAAAAGTGAAGAAATTAAAGAATACTTACATATTTCTGCAGCTATACTGAGAATTTTTACAGGCAGATATATATTGTTTGAAAAAAAATTCAACTGGACAATTTGCCTATGATAGAAGAACATTTGGAGTTGCTCAGTTTTAATGAAACTTGACATGCTTCTGATGGTTTCTGTGTTTATCTTTTTCATATTAATGTTTGCAACATTTAAGACTTTTTTTCTCAAAGCCCCAGCTTGAAGATACTTTGACTTGCAGAAGAAACATGGTTTTCACTTCAAAACTGTGACAGACAAAGCTTGTGGCTTCTGCCACGCAGTCTAAAGTTTACCAGGAGAAGGGAAATAATGCCCTGGATTGCCCTTGCCTTGCTGAAGGGCTAACTTCATTGACTGTCTCATGTATCATGGGCTTGCAGTTACACTGCATGAAAGCTTTTCCATTGCTATAGCACTTTTTACCCTTCTCTTAGTTCAAAAGCCTTAGGATATGCCTAGTGTTTTTCTTTCATGGACAAAGAAGTTTTACCTAAAGCTCCTCCATCAATCATAAATTTTAGAAAAGTGTAAAGTGTTCTCCAAATCTTTAATAAAACTTAGACTTTTTTTTCTCCTTGCTCTTTATATTCTATTAATAACATTATCATCACATTTTCTGCAGGGTTACAGTTATCTTAGTTGTTTATCTGTAATTCTTTTCATTTTAGCCAGCAACGCTAGAGCCTCAATAGGCTGTGTTTCATGGAGGCTTCAAAAGTTAGGCAACTGCTGTTAAAATGATTCTAAAGTTCCAGACTTATCTTTTCATCCTGATCATTTTCCCCCACAGGCCCATTAAAAAAAAAAAAAAAAGTCAAATTTAAAATGCAGGATACCCACAGAGACTAAATGTCCTGTTTCCATAGTAAAAAGCTGTTAAAGTTTATTTATTTTTCTTGAAACTTATAATAATGGAACTATAAAGCTACAAATATAATTTTACCCCCTCCCCCCTTCCACACATTTCAATAGCTTTGGGGTAAATGCCACAATGAGTTTTAAAATTAAATTACCTTTCATTTTCAGAAAATAATAACTTCTAGCCATATCAGCCATCCAACATTATTTTTCTCTTTTTTTATTGAAAATTGAATATGATAAGGAAAGACAACAGTGCCTGAAGAATAATACTGAAGACAAACAAATCATTGTGTCATTGAAGGAAATGACATATAATCTCTGTTTTTTAAGGTGAGATGAGCACTTTCAAAGCTAAAGTACCTGAGATCTACTGAAAATTTTTACATTAATGGTCCTCATAATGGATGGTGACCATGCACTGAAGTTGTGTGGTATTTTCCCCTACAACAGACTTCTTTGATTTCTAAGTTCCTCCACCTTTTCCAGTGATGGCCACAACCCTTTGGGTTGTTTTGACATGTCACATGAAATTCCTTTCCATCCAAGCTATGTAGCTATCCCCTCTGTCTTATGCATTAGTGAGAAAAATACCACAATGCAAACGGCAGGCACAGGTGTGCAGAATGGTCTGGCTCCACATCAGACAGCCATGACCTTTTACAGAACAGCCTTCAGGGCTCATAAATTTTGCTGTTCTGACAGGGCAGACAGAGTGGGCATCCGAGTTCTGCAGGCTGACCTACCTCTTCTTTGTGGTGAAGAATCACACGTGGAGCTGAGGTTGGAGAAAGGAGGTAGGAGAAAGCAGAGCCTGAGGGCTGCCCTCACTAGAGCCCTGCACAAGGCACTTCCCCAGCACTGCCTGCTATTTTGTCTGGATAAGAAAATCTGGGACGTATCCTCTCTAAGCCTGCAGACCCAAGAGTCCTGTGCTGCATTTCTTCTGAATCCAGTGCACAGTGTGAACATATTCTCCCCTCTAAAGTAACAGTCCTTCTGCTGCTAGTTAAAATAGCGTGGCACATATGTCACAGCTGCTGTACAGAATAGCTGTGCATTTTTATTACTGTGAAAATAGAAACAAGAAAATGGCACAACTCTTCTTCTCCCCTGCAGAAAACTAAAATAATCCCAGAGCAATAACTGTGAAGAAGGGCATTAAAAGGAAATTCTGATAGGTCAAGTTCATATTCAAGCTGCTGCTTTCAGTTAGTTACCATGCATCAACTGGGCCACAGTAGCTGCATTCTTAGCTCAGGGGAAATTGAGGGTAATGGCACTTGTTGTGCCCTGTGACAAAAGGCAGTCGAGCTAAGTCTTACCAGGCTTTGCCCTAGTGGCAGAACAAAAAACTCTCTGGATCAGCTGACATAGTAACATTTAAGTGGTGGAAGTTTCAAGCTATACTTCAATCATTAGTTTTCATTAATATGAACTTGAAGGAGAACACCAAGGGTTTGCTTCCCATGTGCCTCTGTTTTATCATTTATATAAAACACTTCATATAAGACAGAGTAAAGGTTCCTGCTTCACAACTCAGTATCTCTGCTGGCTTGGGAAGGTGCAAAATACACACTGGTTGCTCTTCCTAGCAGCTTCAGGGTAATTTGCACTCTTGGAAGATTGCAAAGAATGTTACTTCTGTGTGGTCCACTATCTATGGACTAAGCCTTAGTGGTGATGCGGTGACAAAATGCAAAAAGTTGCTTTTACTTGTCAACATGCTAGATGGCGATAGAGAAGAGTTGCAAGCAAACATTGTAGCCTCAAAATAAATTCTTCCTTTCCCACTGCAATATAACTACTATTAAGTATTCATTTCTTAGACTCTGCATCCCAGTTTGTTACTACATTAGAGGTTTTTTATTTGTCTTATTTCCAACACAAATCCTATCACTAACTAATTACCAGTACTGGTGTGTCAATAATGTATTAGGGGGAAAGTGTTTCTAAACTTACTGGGCATATTTCAAAACATAAATGTTCCAATAGAAGGAAAGATAATGACTATTCTGATGCAATACATAAAGTATATGTATATATATCATAGGCCGAGTTTTAGTATGATCTGGTTTTTTTGCTTCACTTTACATTGTATTGAGAAATTATAGTATTGAGAAACATAGTTTTTCTTGAGAAGCCAATTTTCATGTAGAGATGAAGAAAAAGATTTTTTTGGTTGTGGTATTGACTTCCAGTCTACAGTAAATTATCAAACTCTTTTTAAATATAAAAGCTTTTGACAGAGTACTATAGTCACTCTGTTTAATTAACATCGGTTGCTATGGACAGTTATTTTCTATCTTTTTTTTCTTTTCCATGAACACCATTAGTTAAAAATAGGACACTTCAGATACTGAAACTCTTGAGTTAACATTATCTGCAGGTTCTTAAAGTCACTATTTTATCTTTTTTCCATCTTTTATTCTCAGCAACATAGAAGACAGAAAATCAGGATTTAGGCCTAAACACAATTTGAAAAAGAAATACTCCAGATTTTTCAAAGGAGACTTTAGGTTATAGGAAACGGTACCTTATTCTGTTTTAATTTCATCCAGCTCTTTTAAAGTAGCTTTAGGTGACAATCCTTTTAGCAATTACATGAGTCTTATCGTTTTTCTGATTCAGTGAAAGATTTCACATTTAATAGTTTTCTAAAGTAAGAGAAAGTATTCATGAAGGGATTTTTTTCTTATCCCACAGATGTATTGGCAGTGCTCACCTTAAAATAAAGCATCATTAAAGCCACTAGTTATTCGCAGAAGTTTTCTTAGCCAGATTAATTTAAGCTGCTTTAACTCCATCCAGTTGGAGTTCTTGCATGACCCGTGGTAGAGGTGTGTGTGTATGTGTGTGAACATAGATTCAGAAACAGCCTTGAGCAATGCTCTTTCTGAAAGTATGAGCAATGCTTAAAAACATATTTTGCTCCCATTTGGATAGGTTGTTACTTTGATTTTGTGCTTGTCTGAGAATTTGAAAGGCACTCGAAGCTACAGCATAAAATATTTACTAGCTTAATTTTCAGATAGCTTCCTTATGTACAACCAGCAAACTTTTTTCAATGATAGATGTCACTGCTCAAATTCAAGAAAGAAGCAAACAGGATATTTTTACAATTATCTCAATTAATGAAAGGACTCTGGACATTTCTATCACTGGAGTATCACAACAAATACACAGCAGTTTCAGTAGATCAGGAGGTTGTCTCAGAGTGCTTGTTTTATTTTCTCCTGCTTTTCAGACATTAAAAAATCAGAACATAGGCAAATGCACAGCAAGAGCTTAGCACATATCCATTTCCTTTAGTAAATGTCTTATATTGACCTTAAGGGGGTATGTTATTATGTCACAAGAGTTTGTAAATACCCTACCTACCCAGACAATTATTTTAAAATGTGTATTTATAACTCATTGCTATGTTTTGAATGAAAAATAATTTTTAAAAGAATTTTAAAAAAGGGCATGCAAATAATCAGAGGGAAATAGGAATAAAAAGGATCTAAAAAGAAACGGGAATAGGAATTTTTTGACAGCCAATGAGCTACTGCTACTGTATTTTTTTTTCTGAGGTAAAGAGAGAAAATGAAACAAAAATATGATGAGAAGACATAAGGATTGGGTCTCATCTTATGCCTGACCTGAAGGTTTAAGGTAAGCACTTAAAGAGAATTTAACTGTGACCAGGTGAAATATGCCATTAATGCATTTTCAAACGAGACAAGCCATGTGATTAGAATTAACACATACTTAAATAATGTATTGAAATAAGCTTTAAGTCTTAAATACACAGCAATTTAATTTAATAGTCATATTCAAAAGCAGAAAGCTTTGTTGGAAGACTACTTGGAGGAAAAACTAGAAGACACATTTCCTACTGGAAACCAGGCAAAATTTTATGGATGCCAGAAGCATAGTTCCACTTTCTAATTAAGGCCCCTAATTACTCAAACTGTTCTGCACAGTTGTTTCCTTTTTTTTCCTATAGTTCTGGGAAGTCACAGGGGGATCTGCTCACATCCATCAGCTTGCTACATTTGAGTCTAAAATATGGCGTGGCCTACAAAGAAAGACAATTCTTTCTGTTTTCTAATTAGCATCACAACTGGAGACACTAGATTTCTGCTCTTTTCCGACCCCACTTCTGGCTTCAGATTATATTGCTAAAGTCAGCAGTTCCTGCCAGGAAGCAGTGCCAGGAGGTGTAAAAATAAGTATTCGGTAGCTGCTGCAGGAATGGAATAGCTAGTTTTTCCAGGAAGATTAAGATTGCAGCCATGCTACAGCACTAAATAGAAAAGGTTTCCTTTTGATAAAGAGGTTAACAGAAATTAAAGGAGGAACTGCTCACTCAGGAAGGTGAGGTGACAGAAAGGACCTGGAACCCGTGGGTCACCTGTAGCAGACCCATCTAATCACAAGGGCTGCAGTACTGGGTAATCTTCAGCCCTCTTCTGTTTTACTCAGAGTTTGTAGGCAAGCACATGGTTCTGGTAGTTGAAAGTTATAACTTAGAAACCTCTTTTGCAGGTGACTGGTTCCAGAAGAGTGTCATAAAATAACAGTTTTACTTGTTCTGTCTGATTTGCACTCAAGCCTTTTCAGGAAGGAAGTTAAAGGTAGGTGGTGACCCTGTGTCTGTAATTTCCCCTCTGGCTTTCTGTGGCTGTGGAGATCTGTTCTGCTCTGTCTTTGGTACTGTTTTGACTCCATTGAGGAATTAGGAGGTGAAGAGACTTTTTAAAAAATTTTTATTTAAAGTTGTATTTAAATGTAAGTCCACTTAAATGTGGACTTAAATGAGCCTGGATCTGCTTATCAATAGGCATGCAGCAGTCAAACTTGGGTGTATTCAGAGGCACAACCACAAGTAATGAGGGAGACAGAGGGAGACAACAAAGCAGCTGTTGTGTAAGTGCCCTCAGAGCAAGAGAGTAGTAGTGTGAGCACTCATCAGTTTGCCTTGGATGAACTGCTAGCAGTAGTTGAACTCCTAGATTATATGCTGATGGCTTTCTGTCATTTCTAGAATATTCTCTTGTTGATTTTTTCATACGAGTTTTGGTAGGTAGTTCTTACTTATATGTAGAAGAGGAGCTGTGCCCTGAGAATCTTTCAGAACAAAAAAAATATTCAAAGCATGGTGCGGCCTTATTATTTTGTCATCATTTATGAACTAAGCAGAAGCCCTTCAATAACAACCATCTGGAGTTTGTGGTACTGAGCAACAATATCTTTGCTTTATGTGTCCCAGTCAAGAGAACTATAATTGCATATGCTTTGGAGGGGTAGTAGAACTCACGTATATAGCATATAAATGCTGACCTGATGATGGCTACATGCATAAACAGTGTTGTATCTCTGTCTGCAAAACAGCTGGTTTGGTTTCCACTTGTGGGAGTATCTCCAGAAGTGAGAGTCTTATTCCTGGAAGGAGTGATGGTGAACACAGATTTGTATACAGACAGGATCCAACATTCTTTTTTGATGAAAATGCTAATTAATGCAAGTTCCACTCTAACCTGACTGGAAGTTTCTGTAAATGAACAGTTTGCATTACACTGTTGTCTTCCTTTATTAGTGATAATTCGAACATTAAAGTGAAGATCTTTTGGAATACCACCTCTAATTAAAGTTGTAAATACACGGAAGGATTCAGCCCCAGCTGTTTTGTTTGGTTCTCCAATTATGCACAGCATCTCATGTACATTCAATGAAAAGAACCCAAATTTCCATTCCACTTATTGTTTCTGAAATGGGCCCTCACCAGAATTAACCCTGGCATGCTACAATAACAGATGAACATATTTCACTGAAGTAATGGGCTTTGGTGGTTTTGAAGTCATGAAACAGAATTATTCTCACCTAGGTTTTGTTGGTGTTTCTCTTTGGAAGGTCAGAGACAAACTGGAGACTTACCTGAAGGGTCCCATCTTTGCTAGTCAGCTATTTTAGCAAGCATTTAGAGTCTTCACATAGGATTACAGTGTGGCAAAGTAATGCATTTTAAGGAAAGATGACAAAAGAAATGGAACGAAGTACAGAATAATTCAACCAAGCATAGAAGGTAGATGAACATTTTAAATAACATGGTCCAAAAAATCCAGAGATTTGGTCAATTTCCCTGAAAGATTTAATAAGCAATCTCACACTTGCCTCATTAAATTTTCAGAATCAACAATCAGTTGTTAACACACATTGTATACCTTTTTATTTCTTACTCCTCAAATACTTTGAGTAAGTTTTATAAAAGCATTGGCATCTTATCTTTCCCTGTAGTGCTAGAAAAGCAATCCAAAGTTGACAGTAGCAGAGCAGTTGGAGAAATCAAGGAGGCAGATAGCTCATATTAATGAGGATCAGGTTTACCCTGGATGTGAAGATTACGGGAGAAAAACTACAAACTGTATATAATGCTAACCTCGAGTATGGTATTACTGTTATTGTATTGTATGATATTATTATTATTATTATGGTATTGTAAATATGTATTGTAAATATGCAAACTATATATCATGCTAATATATAAATACATTAACATCATCAGAAAATATACAGTAGTATAGTTTAGGAGCAGGCTTTGTACAGTGACACTTTACTGCTCTAGCAGCAGTCATTAGCTGTCAGTAAAGGGCAGCTCATTACAAATGGATATGGTGAGTATACAGACAACCCAAACCACATCTGATAGACAGTAGAATGCAAACAGATTATAGATATACTGTTTTATTTTGCAGTGTTCTCTCCAAGTTGCCTATGTGAACCATCATTTTTCTGCCCAAGACTATTTTTGACACCTAAATTAAGATTTTATAACTTTCTGCCCTTTAAATTCCAGTGGTTAATGAAGCATTGGGAGGAAAATAGCTTATTAGATTTCACCACTGAAACAAAATTTAAAATACTGCAGTTTTCTTTGGATTTGAAAACTAATATATAAAGAAACAGAGAAGGTAAGTAGAAGCGTTCAAAGTTTCTTTGTATTTTTTCAAGCACTGATTCTAAGTCCAGACTAGAAAACTGTGTCTTCTGTCCCCTTCAAAAACAATGAAATACCAATTTTATGTGCTATCAACCTCTGAATTTGCACGTCACATACTTGATGGAAAAGGTAATGTGCAATTATCTAGTAAATCAATTTTATTAAAAAAAAATACATCCAACTGTCATAGTAAGTGGCTGAAGATGACATAATTGTGAATTGATACCTGTACCACACCTTCACCACTAATGAATACTTTGTAGACAAATGTAGCAAGAACAATTAGGAATGTTTACAATAATAGCTATTTAATTCGGTTTTGAAGGCCTAACTAATACTACAATTTCTCAAAGAATAAACCTGTTGAGACATTGTAGAATTCTGTGTGAAGGTGGGATAGTCAGTAAGCCTTGTTTTGAACTCTGTTTGGAGCTACAGCATCCCAGCTGTCCCTAGCTTGCCTGGAGGTGCCCCCTGTCTGCGCTGCCTGGAGTTGAGGCAATCAAGAATCTGCTCCCAGGGAATATAATTGTACTGAAGTGTGGGAACGTGCTGTGCACATTAATCTTTCATGATGGTTGCTGAAGCACAGGACAAAGTCCTTGCTTCATTGATTTGACACAGGACATACTCTTCTCATCACCGTATGACATGTTCTATAAAATAAAGGATGGATGATTGGTCCTGGCAGGAGAGATATTCACAAAGTGCTTTTCTTCCAGTCCCCTGCCTCTTCCCTGCTTTTGAACTGAGACTTCTCAGTGGCAACTGCATCACAGCAGCTCCTACTAATGCAAGATTAAAGACAGAAGGCCTCCTTTCTGCAGCACACGTGTCCTGTTTCTATTTGTACACCATCAGTCAGTATATCCAGAATGGTGGCTCAAGTTCAAGTTAAATTTGGGAAAGTATATTCACCAAAGAGCACAAAATGCTACTTTTGCCAATTCTATTTCTTAAAATTTGCTCTTTCCAAGAAGTCCATTGTAACAACATGTGGGTTTTATTTGCACCCTATATAATAATTTTCACCAGCGTAGAACTTCTGATGTTGATACAATCGGTAAATAATAGGGGACAAAAAATATTCTTCTCAGATAAAATTTATCCAAAAAGGCATTTTTTCTAAGGCAACTGAAAACAGTCAAGGAGGTATCTGCACCTTTTGAAAATCTACATCTGTGCTATTTTTATATTTGTTCATTATAAGTCAATTTTTGAAAATTATTCCTGAAAATTTCACATGGTTTTGTATATAAGGAACTTCAAAATACAACATTTAAGAAATACAAAAAACTGCAAAGTAGTCACAGAGGCTAGTTTTAGCTTAATAAACTAATCTTGTGTTTATTCAATAGGAAAGGAGTTACAAAGGGAAGATCAATGTTGAGGGTGGTAGGGAAAAATTTATGTTTGTGTTTGGCTTTGGTTTGTTGGTTTTTTAGGTGCATCTAGACTCAAACAAAGAGAAAAAAAAAGGCCAAAAAAACCCCCCAAACCAACAAAAAACAAAAGTAAACCCCAACCAACCTTCTCTGTGGACTATACGGGAGCCAGAATATCTCTGAGAATTGTCATATTGCTTTACTGAAGGACAAAATGAGTATGAAAGTATTTGTGATACTGCTAATAAATTCACTTTCATAAGCATGATTGACCTTAGGAGTTTAACTTCAATGATCCTTGTGCATCCCTTCCAATTCAGGGCATTTTATGATCGAATATATGTTAGTGTGAAGTGTGTTTCTAGGGAAGTTTGGTCTGTTCAACAGTGCCCACTTATTAACCTTGAGTTGTTAAAAAAATTGAATTATTGAATACTGTTCTATGGACATATGTTTAAAATGGGTTTTTTAATTGTCTTGCTCAGATCTTTTACTGTACATGACTGGTTTGAGATTTAATATTTGCAATAGCATGGCCAACAAGGAATTAAAAAATGGTTTTTGCACATAAACTGAAAAATTGTTTTGTTGCTTCAAAGTGCTAAGAGTCTCTGTAGTTGTATCAAAAAGAAATACTGCTGCAGCTACAATAAAATTGTGCAATGAAGCACAACTGATTATGCTATAGTTGTCCTAATATTAACATTATTATTCAAATGTAAATGCTTATGTATCTTGTGGGGTATGTAGTAATGGAAATAGTTTATATTTTCTTCTGAGTGCTGTGTCTTTTAATTCAACTTTTGGTATTACATCATAGTTTCAGAGACAGAAGTGCCAGATTTGGAGAGTAATAGATTTCTTTTTCTTCTTTTTTTTTTTTTTCTAGTTTTCCATCTCCAGAATGTGTGTCTCCATTCACCTAGACAGAGTTGTAACCTGAATGATTCTCACTCGTGATGTTAGTCTCGTCTTTCTTCTATTCTTACCTATTAGCTGCCCAATGCTATCTGGAAGTCAAGGAAGGCTTTGATGGAATATGTTTGTCAGTATTTGAAAAGCTAAGACATGATAGAAACCTAGCCATCTAAACAGCCAAGTATGTAAAAATGCCTGCCTTAATATTAAGACCAGAAAAACGTGTCCATTCTGAGCCATTTTTATGCAGCGGCTCAAAGACTTGGATAACCAGTAAGTGTCACACAAGCAAGAAAGATGGCTGGATTCCAGAGCAGAGCTATGAGAACTATCAGGCCACCAGTGTCTCTTTTGCAGAGGCAGGGATGGTGGTGGGGAAGACCTCAGTGTTTTGGGGCAAATGGATGAATTGTGTGCTGACAGTGACTCAGAATCCATGTGTGGGTGTGAAGGGCCTCAAAGAAGCCATCCGAGAAACAGCATGGCCAAGCCTGAGGCAACCTGGGGGCAGGGTTAAATACAACTTCTCAAAATGGAACCAAATGAGGTCTGCTCTTTGCTTGGCAACTTTTTCAAATGAAAAGGCTTGGGAGGTTTTAGATTTTTTTTCCTTTTTTTTTTTTTTTTTTTTTAATGCTAGAGTTGGTGGGAAGCAAGAAATAAAAATAATTATTGTGCTAATATAAATATTTACATTTCTTCCTACTCACTGTTGTACATCTTTTCTTCCACTTCTACTTTCACATGCTGGCTCCCTTATCTGAAATCTCATCAACATGATGACAATGGTTTTATTGCTGAACTACTGGACTGTAGAATTGAAAAAGTCCATGTTGACCATTTCTTTCTTGCTGATGGGAAAAAAGGCTGGGACAATGTGGGCAAAACTTAAAGGAAGAATCAATTATGTACAACAACTTCTTAATGGAAAAGGTAGCTGCGTGAGGAACCTTCACAGAAGAAGACAGAAGGTGAGCTTCTTAGAACCATAAAATATTTTGGGTTGGAGGACACTTAAAAATGTCATCTAATCCAACCGCTCTGCAATGAGCAGGGACATCTTCAACTAGGTCAGGTAGCTCAGAGCCCCCTCCAGTCTGACCTTGAATGTTTCCAGGATGTGACATCTGTCACCTCACTAGGAAACCTGGTCCAGTATTTTAGCTCCCTCATTGTAAAAAAGTTTGTAAGTCTAGAAATGCAATTTCACAGCCAATATTGTGGATCCTGTGCCAGGTGTCTGGATTTGCAGAGATTTTGCTAAGATTTTAATAATCATGGCCATGTGTAAATATGGAAGGAGAATCATGGAGCAGAATAGCTCAATGTGGGCCCTCACTGAAATGAAACTCGACTATGTTTCTCTCTGGTAGTGTTTGGTATTGCCACAGAACGAGAAATGAGGAAATATGCTTGTAGTACCAGCAGTGGAAGGGCAGTCAGAATATCTGAAGTATCGAATCTCTGCTGATTACGCCCATTATAGGAAATAAACTAAACTGCAGAGGGGAGAGGATGAAAGAAGAGAACGGGATGCTTCTGTATTTTTTTGCATGTTGCTACCCTCTGCAGATCTCAAAAAGTAATGATGCAATGATTAGGTAAGGTGTCCAAAGTATTTGCTAAATGCAACAGTATTTTAAAGTCCAAGTATTTCTTAAAATAACAAAAGAGAGATTTAAAATTAGTAATATAAAATCAGTGCTAATGCAGAGTTTTGAGATGAATATTTATCAGTATAACAGACAAGAAACAGATAAGAACATATAGGAAGGAACACTTGCCAATGGGGGAAGTTTGAGGAACAGCCAAAGAACAGTTAATTTCCACTGGGGCTGAAAGCAAGTACTGGAAGTATTAGGGCCACAGATCCCCAAGCGTATACTGAATTTCAGTAAGTGAACTAGTGACACTTAACATCATCTACAGTAGTCAACTGGGAATCAGTGGATATAAAAAGAAGAGAGTATTCAAGAGAATTTCTGGTGTAAAGCATTATCAATTATTTTGGTTTATCCGATAGTTGGATTACCCCAATTGGATGGGTAAGCTAAAGAAAATTAGTAAATTCCAGCAAAAATTGCAGCAAGATGCAAGCACACTTTTCCATTGTGTAGGCTTTAAAAAGGTAAAGATGACAACTGGGTGGGAAATCTTTGCCTGTAATATAATGTCTCTAAAGTAATTAGAAATATAAAATGGTAACTTTGGTAACCAAGAAGCTTTATATTTTATGAATTTTTTAATATATATTTTAAGTTATGTAATATAGCACTGCTCTGTCACAGTTATGATGTAAATAAAGTTCTTACTGACAGCTTTCATATCCAGGAAGTTTGATTTATGAAACACTAGTACATGAAATGTCTGTGGTAGTATAGTACAGCTTGTTGGAGAGATTAAATACTCTGAATGATTGGCTGATTGCCTTCATTCTTGAAATAGCTAATGAGCTACTAAAAATCAGCTTGTGAGTAAAAATCAGCTTGTGTTGAGCAAAAGGATGGAGTCCATAGGAAAGAGGGAGTAGCCTGATGCAATGAAAAAAAGCACAGAAAGATGCCCCACTCCAACTTCCTCTCCTGAATTCTGCACATAATGCTGTCATCACAAAGAAGGCATTCTTCAAAGTTAAGGGACAATAAACGAAAAATCCATGGTGTTTTCAGATATGTTTATGGTCCCAGAAAGTCCAAAGGTACTTGGGCTTTGCTTTTACCATGGCTGATCTTAACAGTTCTGCAGAAGTAAATTTTAACACAAAATTGAGACACAATTGGTAACTCACCCAGCTAATAAATACCTAACTTTAACTATTTCTAGCTGAACTTATATCTTTCCAATGAGGAGTGGCTTACTTCAGTAGGCTGCTTCAGTAGGAAACATGATGCAATTTTGCATATTTGGGGTTGTTTTGTTTATTTAAACTTTTAATAAAAGCGGTGCCCATGGCATATACATGAAATGAAAAGAGACCAAGGACACATTTCTTCTGTAGGAAATGCAACATTGTATTTTAATGAAAGAAAAGGTGTGAGTAAACTCTACTCACATCTCACTTCCACTAGAATTACAGTAGAGGAGGGGGAAGGAAATCCATCACAGGGAACAATTTTTTTTTTCTTTTTTTTCTTGCAGAAGAGTTTACTGAGTAGCCTCTTAAAGCTCTGCGGAGAATTTGCTCTAAAGGCTGTCAGTGTAGGATAGGTATTTAAAATTTGTCACTTTCACCCTTTTTCAGTTTAAATGGAAGGCAACTATAGGTCTGGTAAGGAATATCTATGACTATTATGGTGGAGAGTGGACGAGCAGATTTAATTTATATAGGAAAGGCAGAATCTTTTGCAGGTTTGTAGACTGTGATAGTCCCATTAATGCAGGAATGACTTTTTTTTCTTCTGGGGATCTGACTCCAAAGAAGTATGTGCAGGACAAGTTGGTTTAGTGAACAAAACAATAAAAGTGTCGATAATTGAACAGAAGATGTGATATTCTCTTACAATAGCTGCAGAACAATACTGAACTTGAGCTTATTGGGTATTAGAAACCTAAGAATAAAAGAAACATTTTTGCTGGGACCTTGTAACTATATACAATGTTCATGCAGCTTATTTGTATTTATCTTTAAGAAGTGCAACTATAATCACTTTAATCATAAACAATAAGCAACAGCATGAACTAATTTATTAGTGAATCTCCATCTGATTAACTAGTAGCACCCTTGTCCAATATATTATAACGTATGTGGATCCTGTGTTCCAGGATCATCACCAGCAGTTGAGTCTTCACTACTAATAACATTCTCAAAAAGACAATATGTTAAAATGAGTCAATGTGTTTCAGGCTTTTTCTTGAATGTGCGTGTGTTGACTCTCCTTTGAATTTGTGTAGTGCATCTACTGAAAGTAAGATAAAATCTTATTTTGCAAATTGTCACGTGTCACATATGTATGTGGTTCTATAATTCTGTTGACTTATGCAGTGGGGAAGATATTAAATGTAAATGTCTTGAGTCATTGGAAATTTTGTTAGTGTGCCATCCAGAAATGTATTCATTCTTTTCTTCACTTTTACTTCACAGGATCATAGAATGATTTGGGTTGGAAGGTGCCTCAAGGATTACCTAGCTTCAAGCCCCCAGCCATGGTCAGGGACACTTTCCACTAGAGCAGGTTGCTCAAGCCCCCATCTAACCTTTCGTTGAATGCTACCAGGGATGGTGCATCCACAGCTTCTCTGAGAAACTTGTTACTGTGTCCCACCCCCCTCACATGCAAGAATTTCTTCCTAATATGTAATCCAAACCTATCCTCTTACTGTCTAAAGCCATTCCAACTTGTCCTATTGCTAGATGTCCTTCTGAAAAGTCCCTCTCCAGCTTTCTTTTAGGCCGTCTTTAGGTATTGGAATGTTGCTATAAGGTTTCCCTTGAGCCTTCTCTTCTACAGGCTGAACAACCCCAAAGCTAAGGTGAAATTGCTTTGGAAAAATTGCTGTATTTTATAGAACCATATATTTGATAGTTTGTTTTAAAAATCAAACCTGACATGACTCATCTCTGAATCCAAGTCTTAGTAAACTTGAGGAATCTTTTTAAGAGCTCAGACATCTTCATTTATGGATCCAAAGTAATCTTGCTTTTCTCCTTTTTTAGTTGATTTTGGGTTTTTTTTGACAAATCAAGATAGATTTTTAGTGTGTGTTTTTGTTTGTTTTGAATTCAGCTGAAACCAGAGAATAGTTCTTTCCCTCTTGGCACTGGAAAAGTTTGCTCATAGTCTGGGCCTGATATTTTGGATTATTCAAAACCACGTGTAAGGGACATAAAATTAAAGGCACATGGAAGCAGGGGAAAATAAGAAGTTCAAAAAACATGATGCAGCATGGCTTAGGGTTGTAAAGTGTAGAGTCCCCCATTCTTCTTCTTTAAAAATGTTATTTTTCTGTTGTGGTTTTCTTTTTAAGAACTCTTGACACTTCTTCCCCAAAGAGACAAGTTTTGATATCATTTTAAACACCTTGGAGACAATACATATTTATTGAAGAATTCGTTAAACAATTTGATTTCTGAAAATGCAAAGTTGTATATAGATACTATTTTACAGTTGATTCAATCTTATGCAGTGTACGGTACTTCCATCCCTTTTGGAGAAGTGACATATACTGTGTAAAAGTGTGCTTTGTTATATGCTGTAGCCTTCACTTGTGTAACTAGTGAAATGGTCTGTTCTGGAAACCAGCTCAGGAAGCTTTTTCGGCACATATGCTTTTCTTTGAACAATGAAAGAGTGATTTCATAAACATCACATTGACTATATATCAGCTGCTCCAGGTATTTCATCCCATGTCCCTATTTGTGTAATCCTGCAAACTTTCTTCACTGATTGAAGTTACTCATGCTTTCAAATGCAATACCAACCTTGGACCTTGTTTGAGGGTCATTTCTATAACTTCTGCTCCAAGATACGTCTCTCTTAGCTTCTGTTGACATCCAGTATGGTGCAGACTGTCTTGGGTTTTTCAGGATGAGCCTTTAATAAGCAAGGCAGCACTAGCACTGTCAATATAGCCATACAATAGTCCTCACTAGAATTGGAGAAGGACTCTTCAGTCAGCCATTTTCAACAAGGATTGAGACATATTTATCAAGCAAAATGAGAGGAAGAATTCTGGCACAGGATCTCTGAGCTCTCACCTGACATTGGTATAAGGAGTAAGTCATAGCTTCTAATTGAAAAGTAATTTAGCATCTTTCCCTAGAGTAAAAGGATGTTAACTACACTTACCAGTAAGCCTGCAAAAGGCACTGCTTAATAATAAGAAATTGATTTTGGACAAATGAAAAATCTCTTTTACAGTGACTCTAAAATACTTATTGACACAACAGTAAGAAGTCAGCTTGATATGCAGAAGACAAGCACAATGCTGTGATCAGTTACTTGTTAATAAAACACTTGTTTGGAACCAGAGTCAAGTTCTTAAAGGCTTTGTTCTGGCTCAACAAAGTGAATTTCACTTCTAGCTGCTGATATGTATGCCTCATTCACACTCTGGTGTTTCAATTTATAAATGTAACATCAGATCTGGGCTAGTGGCTGGGAGTCACTCCACCCAACACAAAACAGATGAATGTGTTGTCTTGGCTCTCCCAAGTTGGAAGTGAAAATCAGCTTGTCCAGGGTACCCAAGCTGGATTATTTCTGCAATAATGAGAGAATTAATCTTGGAAGACTATGTGGGTATTTTGATTAAGTTAGGAACCTCACATAAAATATTAGATGATGTGAATAATCTTGTTAATAGTTCATCATTAGGATAATAAACATATGCCATTCCTGGCACTGCAGGAATTTTTGCAGTATGATAAAAGTGAGCTAGCTGCTGGGTTTGTGCACAGTGGTAATTGATACCTGTGATTCATAACTAAATTTTATAGCTAATTTCTTTGGTCAGGACAGTGTTCATTCAGCATAACATCTAGACTGCAAGGAGA
The DNA here is from genome assembly GCF_000691975.1 of Corvus brachyrhynchos. Taxonomy (NCBI): domain Eukaryota; kingdom Metazoa; phylum Chordata; class Aves; order Passeriformes; family Corvidae; genus Corvus; species Corvus brachyrhynchos. Next base: position 1,137,944 of record NW_008239054.1, on the reverse strand, counting down.
TGAGAAAAAAGTATTCTGAAAAATGAATATGACAAAGAACTAGATACAACTTCATTAAACTGTCTCAAAAATTCAACATTTAATTTGCCCTAATATAGAAATAGCATTTAAATTCATTGCTTCTAAATATTTCATATGCTTCTAATAACCTAATCAACAAATACATGCTGTGCAGTGCCACCTCTTTCACCCAAATACATTCACAGAAACATGTACCTCTTCTTTTTATTTTCTGCCTTCCTATTTTTTGTTCTTTCCTATTTTTACAGCATATGCTGGTACCTTCTTTTCCTGAAGTAAAACTGCTTAGAGCTGTTCTAGGAAGATTGCGCCAAACTTTCATTTAGGTTAAAACTTTTTTTTTTTTTTAACTGTTGTATATTCATCATTTACACTCACATAATGTCCTCTGTGTCCAGTTAGCTTTGTGTTGTGGTGGTCTCCATAGATGATGTTAGAAAAAGAAGGATTTAGCCTCATTCAGATCTGTTCCAAAGATCCCCAAAATCATAAGGGAAAGCTGCCAGTGACATGAATTGACTTTGGACCTTAAGGCAGAAGATTATGTTTTTATTATGTCAGATTTTTTTTCAGATCAGTAAAATACTCTGATCTCTACTTCCTCTACTGTTTGAGATTTCAGAACCTGAAAATAATTTAAATATCTGAAGACTTTCTTCTTCTGCATTGGCAATGTTTATTGCAGAATTCTTTTTGGTGTCATTAATTGAAACCTCTAGTAATGTTGATTTCAAAGTTCTTGAGCTTTTAAGTGGTCCTTAATGGTTAAATTTGAAAGCAAATGTTTATTGATTAGCATTAAATGTGACATTCTGTCAAGATTCACCTGCCAAATCCCATGTGAAGCTTCTAGTTTTGGAATTTGGCAGCTACCTTCATACTGTACTAATGAGGAAATACATAGTCATTGGGGTAGCTATTGTTATTAATATTTAAACTTTATCTTGAAGAGATTATTGTTGCAATATTATTCCTTCTTACAGAACTCACTGCTAAGCTGGTTAATTTCTTTCTCACTTTAATTTTTATTGCTACAAATTACTTTAAATATTCTAACAAGAGATTGGTGGTATTAATGCTGTTTAAGTCTGCATGTAATGCAGACACTACATTATTTAAAATTTTATGTTTGACTTTCTATTTGCAGACTTGTGTCCTAAGTGGTTTACCAAAACAATGGAAACTAATGGGGAATTTTAGAAAATACAGGCAATTTACAGAAAAAACCCTCTACCTTGGAGGAACCATTTATGATTTAGTTCCTTTCAGCAGGCATGCACATATATTATCTAAAACTGGATAAAAAAAAAGCTGAAACTTTCTGATTTGCTGAATAGCTCCCCAGGTGAAGAACTGTTTCTTATTCAACAATATACATGCCATATGTCCAATGAAAAATATATTTGATTTATTTAAATAATACTGTAACTTAATGTACTATAACATACCTTATTACCTTTGTAATAATATTTTGCTGGGATATCACTAGTACTTCAAATCTAACTTTTTTAAAAGATACTCTTCTAAGATAAACATCTGATATTTGTTTTAATTCCCATTCCAAAACAAGACAGAGATACGATTATCTTCTGGAAAGATAAATGAAGAGTAAAGTGCATGTAGAAAACACAGTATCCTCTGGGGGGTTTTTTTCTTGTTAAGAAAATAGGAACTTGACTGTCTTCCCAGAAGTCTACAGCAGTGAAGGAAAGCCCTACACAGCCCCTCAGCAGGCTTGACAAGATTAAGATTAAAGTCTCATTCTTGAGACATTCCATGGACCTAGATTTGTTTAACAGATGTTATTGTTTGTCTCCTCTGGAAATGGACTGGTACTACTCTGCTGATGCAGTTACAGTCTTAAAGGTGTGTGGGCAATTCCATCTGGAAGCATTTCTATCATCATATCAGATTAGCTCAGTTTAAGATCTGCTGAATTGAGAGTAAGAATGTTGATATAGATACAGAAATTTGCACTGATATATTTCGGCTGGAGAGTTGGGCAGAGAGAAACCCAACGGAGTTCAACAAAGGCAAGTGCAGGGTACTGCACATGGGGAGGAATAACCCCAAATATCAGCACAGGCTGGGTACTGACCTACTGGAGAGCAGTTCTGCAGAGAAGGACCATTGATATGATATGATAATATACTATCTGAGCCACAAGAAAACTCCTTTAGACATGGGTCTGATTTCTGTTTAAAATCACAATTAGATCCCAAGGAGTCCTGTGGTCACCCTGGGACCAAAGAAAACGACATGGCGCAGAAGCTCCCTCCTCCCAGCATGGCAGCAGCCATAGGAGACTGCGTGGACCAGAAGACAAACACAATATGGCAGAGAAGCCCCTTCTCTGGACCATGTGGTAGAGAGAGAGAAAGGAAAAACAACACAGCAGCTGAGCCTTTCGGGTTACATGACTCTCTCCTCCTGCAAACAACAACCAGTGGGGGATAGGGACAAAACAAAACCGGGGAAAAACTCCAAAAGGCTCCAATGCTGCTGATACTGCTGGAAGAGACTTCCCAGCAAGTTGCAGGTCCAAGCTTTCCTTGGCAAGAATGGCAGGCAGCTGGAACTGTGGCAGCAGCTGGAACTCGTGGACAGAGGGTCCGACTTTTCTGGCATGGCTCTGTGGCTGCAGGCAGCAGCTGGAAAAACTTGTGGAGTCGGTTCCCCCAGCAGGCAGTGAAGGTATTGTGAAATCCGCCCCAAAGTAATTTGGAATGCGAAATGCAGCTTTCTGGGTTGTGACTCAGAAAGTGGACAGAGCCTCATGTCCATTCCCTTTTTAAAGGGACACAGTGCACCTCCCCTCAATAAATCCCAGGTAGTGCACAAAAGTTCATTTCCCACATTGTTGGGTTTTGAAGAGACAAGACAGTGATAATCTGGGGCAATTTGGCATAGGGAAGATACAGAATACACAGATTTTTTAGGTCACCTAAGACATCATGTTTCTGGGCAAATATCAAAACAAGTCCAGGATTTTTATTTTCAACTGACAAATATCATGTGGTGGCTTACGGATCTTTTTCTTTTCATGTTGTATATCCTGTAATAGATGTAAGGTTTTCTACAAGCCTTCACAGTTCCTCCCTCCTCTTTTTGTATTAACGAAAGTGCACATGGCTGTCTCTACTCAGTACTGATCTCCAGCAGCGTAAAATTTGTATTCAGCCTTTGTCTCTTCAAGCTAAACTGAATTCTAGTCCCTAGAATGCAGTGGCTTTGGCTTCCAGACAGCAATTGTTTCCAGGCAGGCATTTATAGCATTGCAATGTAGTTGGTTTACCTTCAGGGTAGAATCAACGTAGGGCAGTTTTAACTCTGTTGTGCTTGTTACTCATTGAATATGGGGATGCATTTATTACAGCAGGATTCCTTTAATCCTGAACATTAGCAATCTGTAGTGTCTCCCACTTTCACTGATTTTATTTTTTGCATTTTACTGCCACACAATAATATTGCAAGGGACACAATTATTTAGGACTATCAGACATCTAAAATAGGATAATGCCTTCAGGTCTATTCTTTGTTTTTAGTCATATATTCTTATTTTGCAGAAGAAACAAAATTATTTTATTAATATTATTAGAGTTTTAAATCTGGGCTTAGCAATAACGTGTATATGCCCCTACACTCAGTAGCCCCAAGTGTTTGGCGTTTCTTAATTGATTTGTAACAAGGGTTTTCAGTTTACCCAAGAACTTTATTATGTGAAGCATATTTTCATTCACCCGGGGAATGGTCTCATTTAACTTTGTGTTGAGCAGAAATAGTTCCAGATTTCAGTAGCACTGACAGACCTATCCTCAGATTGAAGGATTCAAAAGGAGATAGGGACCAATGAGGTCAATGGGGCTTGCCTACTGAGGAAAAGATATACTTTAGTATATTATCCTCATAGCTGTGTGACTTCAGAATTTGTGCTTACAGAATATAGAAATATTCCAGAATGGTTTTAAGGATGTTATAGAGGAAGATTTAGAGCTTGCATGTAAAGGAGCTCACAAAAAGTCTTGGTGATCCTTATCTGCCCACAGGAAGATAAGGTGCAAGGTCAAAGTCAGATGTAGGTGGGAGTTGGTAATGATAATGTTGATTATGGTTTTAGGGTTTGTTTCTCTTCCTCCTCAAATTCTTGTTCAGTTTAAAGGGATGGAAAAATGATTTACTATATCAGGTTACCTCAGTGGATTACCTAAGGAGAAAATCATTATTATTAGTTAACATGAGAGTACATGAGAAAGATGTAGAAATATATGCCTCAATGCTGATAAAGGACATGGACAATACCAAAGAACACCACACTGGGACATCATCCAGGTTTTAAATTTACCCACTTGGTTTGAATCCATCAATATAGTTAGATCACCAAAAGATATGTTTGATAAATACTGACACAAAACTAAAGGCAATTGTTATGCTAGAGCAGGAGCAATACATTACTTATTCAAATATTGTAACTGAAGTAGTTATGGGGGAAAAAACACAGCCCCTACCATACCACATGCTTCTTAAAGTGGATTAAATTAAGGGAGGCATCTGTTTATTTGCTCTGGTTCGACATGAACACACACTTGATGTAAGATGTGTGAATCTCCTTAGCTTTCTTTTATAGATACAGAATGTATCCCAAACGGCTTCTAAAATAGTTGGAGTCATTTTTTTTGCAATCAGCCTAGTCCTGAACCATTATTCTGATCCTGTAAGAAGTTGTAGCTCAAATCTTTAGAAAATGTCTTCTATGAAATATTAAGTTGTATTTTTGTTAGTATCATGCCACAAATGTTGAAAATATTTTGGTGCATACAATATTTTATACTTTATTTCACTGGCCAGTATTAAAAGGCACAACATCTGTTGTAAGGATTTTTCCCTTCAACTGAGAAAGGAAACTTGTTTTCCAGGTGTCCCTCAGCCTTTCATTCAGTTGCCTGTTTTGTAAATATTGTGGCCACAAAAGATTTGATTCATAGTCTATAGCAACGATAGTGTCAATAGAATTAAGTAAGGTATAGAATTTCATAGTTTAAGGTTTTGACACTCCTTTTTAGAGTTTAGTATTACTTGTTGGTTAGATTTATGCATATTGGACCTGTTCACAGGATGTTCCCTGAAGCCTGAATCTCACGGAACCAAAGCAATGTTTAATTTAGGTAACAGCCAAAGGTTACCAGACTGTGGTGTAACATACCAGCTACAAATTACATAATTGCATCTGGTCTTGCTTTTATTGACTAATGTAAGACTTTTGGCTTTGGTGTCATTGTGAAAAGGTCTGGCTTCCTGGAAATCTTGGTCGTTTCTATTAAAAAAGGGATGGATTAGAAATATCTTTATTTAATATGCTTTATTTTCTTTCAGTGAACAATATTCTTTAGGTTTTCAGCATGTTACTTAAGTATGTCCTTATGATACCTCTCATGCTATGGATCTAGTTAATCACATATTTGCTTCACTGCCTTTTTCTGCAATAAACAAGCTTTAGAATGGTCTACCAGCTAGAGCTTAGGGTGAAAGATGGCATAGGTGGGGACCTAATCACTTCCGGTGTATGTACGAACCTGATACAGAAGAGTTTGTCTTCTGTCTAAAGGCAACTGGACATTGTTATGCTTATTTATTTAACTGCAAAAGAAAACTCACCTAATCCACTCATAATGCCATGCTTACGCTGGAATGACTGGGGTGGGGGGGGGAAATGCTCAGAATAACTCCCCAAAGAATCCCTTTTAACTTAACTGTACTTCTAGGACTGATTTTTAAAGTCAAGAATTTGTTTTGACCCATTCATAAAATATTTCACTGTAAGCATTTTAGTCCAATTTTCTCTGGAAGTAATATTTTTCAAAAGGGAGTTTCAGTACTCTCTTCACAAAGGAACAGTTATTGTTTCCAAAGTAGACCAATCTACTCAAAGCTACACTGTAAAATGATTCCATGGCATTGCTAGTTTCCTGTTTACCTAGGTGGTAAAAGTCTCCCTTCCCCCTAGCTGTCCTCATTTTCAATGAAGATCACCCATTTCACAGATTACTGGGATGGCTACATGAGTTACTGATAATTCAACAAAATCAGATAAATTGTATTTCAAGAAGTGGCCAGTATCTGTATGTGAATTAAAGGAGAGATAAATAGTTCCAAAGTGAATTAAGAAAAAAAAGCAACACCAAAGAAGACCTTTCTTCTAGGAGAAACCAGCCATCTATTAGAATGAAACAAAGTAAAATAACTGCCATAGGTGAGAAACTGATGTTCATGCACTATAGTGCCTGAGGAATTTAAGTAAATTCTTCTTAAACAAGCCATTGCATGAAGTACTTGTTTCTTATTGAAGTGTTTAGAGCAATTAACATTTCAGGCTGCCTGGATGTAAATTACCATGTAGTGATGACAAAGGCTTTTCTTTCAATAGAGAAAACACTACTTTTCAAGATTTAGCAAAAGAGCTTTTCACTGATTCATGGGCCCTAATTTCAGTTTTATCTAAGAACTGTGGTCTAACATGAGCTACTCATGAGCTAATTCCAAGGAGAAAAAATAAAACCTTTTTTTAATCTTTTCACTTGTAGTGATACTAGCAGCAGTGGCATTCTGAACAAGTAGGTTTATGGCATTGCCTGTAACTCAGCTTAGTTCAGGTCAAATTTGATCTAAGTTTCAAGTTAGAAAATCACACAATTTTAGAAGCTCTCATAAATGTCTATTTCTGTTATGAACTGGTTGTTTAGTAAGTGTTTATTTCTCCTACTTTTTTCCAAGTGAGTAAATTGAAAGTCAGAAAGGTGAAAGTAGCATCCCTAAGTTGCAGTTGCAAAGATGATATACATGACTTTTTTGTTCTGTTCTTCAGTGGTCTTACATGTTTGGGAAGAAAGATAGCAAGGCTGTGGGATTGCAGAATAGAAAATAATGTGGCTGCTGACTGCATTTTTAGTGTTAAACTTGGCCTTTGCTTCTGCAGTAGAGCAACTGTCTCCATTTGTAGAGATTTATCACTCGGCTGCTTTGTCTCTTGAGATATCAGGTAACCCCTGATGCTATTTCCTAAAGCATACAGCTGGCTCCCAGAGACATCTACAGGAAATAATATCTGACTCTAAAGGAAATTGACTTAAGTCAGGAGGAGAATTCACTGACTATATATATTTAGTGGATTATATATATTATATATTATATATAAAAAGTGGATTAGTTTTTAGTTTAGAAACAAACAACTAAAAGACCTTTGAGGCCCTGGCAGTACAAATTGTGAAATGAGCATCTAAAATCTGTATTGCTTCCTATAACTATTTTGAAATCTTATATGCAGAAAGAATGTTTTTCCAGTTCAGAGGCTCATCTACTTGGTATTCAACACAGAATATTGTTTTAAACTTGAATTTTCCTGAAGTGAGAGGGATGCAAGGGTGCCGCTTTGCGCCCATGCTTTTTTCTTCCCTACA
>NW_008239054.1:1104026-1130449 GCF_000691975.1 Corvus brachyrhynchos | reverse complement strand
ATTCTTACATTACCATACACAGTGCTCCCTCAGTATCTTACTAGTCACTTCTTCCATAAAACATTGCAACTAATGCATTATTCTTCTGACTGTTGGTTATGGGTGATGTTATGACATGTCCCTTTGGGTTATGCATAGCATGTTAATTTTTACATGAGTTGGCTTTGTACAGAACATCTACATTTCTAGGCAATCTGTCAGTCTGTGAGGATAAATGCTAGCTTGTGAAGAGAGAGAGTTCAAGTTTCAGTTTTTATTCTGAAATACTCCTAGCTATCTTGGAGAATAATCTTGGGGAACAGAGTAAGAGATAACAACTGTAGATACTCTGTGTGAAGGAAATCTGGACTATGATTTGAAGTGGCACGAGCAACGCCAGGACAAATCTGATTTTGGCCTTTCTGCTTCTTTTGATCTTCAATCAGTATCTCTTGGTTCTTCATTCTCTGTTTTTGTTGCTTTTTGCTCATACTCCCCAGGAAAAACATATTTTTTGCAGCCATTTTATTTTGCCTACTTGGTACCAGGGGAGTAGAAGCTGAGCACTAAAAGCTGTGACTTGTTGGTGATGTCAGCTGAAGTGATGTCTGAATGGGCTATTCAGTGGGAGCCATACTGTGAGTTCATCTTAGCGGTGACACCAGTACCTTTGTCAAAGAAATGCTTTCTTTTCCTTGGAGGAAGCTAGCTGTGCCAGTCATGCAAGGCAGTGATGAGTGACTGGGTTTGGAAGACAAGCTTGTGCAAGGTAATCCTGGTCTATAAAGTCTCCATCTACACAGAGGATATGAAAATGAAGATCAGTGTCCTCATTTGCAAGGACAGTGTCAGATTTCTGCCTTGATGCAAGAAACTTGCTAGGCAATGAGGAATAAACCAATCTTGGATTGTGGATGGATGGATGGATGGATGGATGGATGGATGGAGGCAAGCAAGAACTGTGGAACATCTGTGAGGCTTGTAATGGAGAGTATGGATTTTTACACTTGAGACCCAGGGAAGGAGCTGAAGCTTGATATAAAAACACTTCAATGGCAATTCAGAAATTGGATGCATATATAGAAAATCAGAAGGCAGGTTAAGTCAAAGGGAAGGCTATGTCATTAGAAAAATGGTGTTGGGACAGTGATTTAAAATGGTTTAGTATGCTGGATATGTGACATGCTGTACATTTAAATGTAAATGTGCTCTGACTGTATTGGAGTCTGTGTAGAGGAAGGGATGTGGAAGTATCTCTTCTTTCTTCCACATCTTAATATCTACTTTTTTTATCCTTAACAACCGCATTAGTCTTCCACAGCCTTTTAGAGTTTTGCAAGCATATTGTTTTCATGTTTGACAACTCAGATGAAAACAACCTATAAATCACTTTTTCTACATAAAGAATTCAGAGTAACTGATTTTTTGGAAATATGACTTGATGGGGTGAGGAGGTATCTTTTCAGCTTTTTACCAGCTAGCACTTGTATTTCAATGCCTTAGAAAGCCTCAAGCAACCCAGAGAGGTAGCACGGGCAATCCAGCATTTCAGTAGCTCTAAAATCAGTAACTGTATCAGCTGCAAAGCAAATACCACCAGCAGAAGCAAAGAGGGAGAAATACAGCTCTCTGCTCGCTCAATTTCCCGCAGTTAGAAGCTTTCAAAATAAACAAACAGGAGATGTTCGCAGAAAGGGTAGCAGAGCCAAAAGAGGGCAGGGCCTCCCTTGATCTTCTCTTTTATTGGGAGAAGGGGAAAGGGGAGGACTGGGGGCGGACCCGGGGTGACCGGCCAATCAGACACTGCTAAAGAGTTTGAGTTACATTTGGTTTTGCCCGCGCTTGGAACAAAGGAGCTCAGAGCACATGGCAGAGGCAAGTGTCTTGGGGAGGGGGAGGGGAAGCTTGGAACAGGCAGCAACGGGGTGCTCCAGTTGCTTTCTGAAGACTGTTTCATTGTCTGACTGGTGGAAAATATGTTATTTTCTAATTTGTGTCAGGCAATTTTGACCTTTATGGTGAGACAAAATTAGCTCTGTGCTCCTTTAGGTAGGGTTTTATAAGTTGATATCTATGCAGATTGCTAGCTTGGTTTCTGTAAAAAGTGAATACTTGAGAATAACGGTGTAGCACTTAAAATAGTTTAAATAGTCCCTCTTTGTAATAGACTGCTGTGAAATAGTCTTTATTTAGACCATGTTGTTTCAGCTAATCTGGAGTAAATATTGCAAATATTTTGTTTCAGCAGACCAAAACCAAATTGCACAAAGAATAAAACTTTATTGCTTTATCTTGAGAAACACTTAGAGCCCTGAGAAAAAAGATGGGAGGAATACAGACCTCGTAAATTTTTGTACTTAATGATACTTTATCTGAAAGGCAAAAGAACAACCTGTTCATATCCTCTAAGATTTACGTTTGGAGCAAGAGGGTTTTGTGTCTCTAAAGAGTCAAAGTATTGTAGACCAAAATGAGGTAAAAATGGTCTATGTGTATTTTCAGACTTCCATGTCTACGAGCTGATTTTTTTCCTGGCATGAAGTTCAGTGGCAGTGAGAGACAGAGGTAACAGACAACAGAGTTGAGCAGAACATGCAACTGTTTAAACATCCAAAGGGCAGGGAGGGGGAAAGGAGGAGGAGGAATGAAAGCACTAACTGAAAAGCTAAAGTTGTTTTCTTTGTTCTTCTATTATCTTGCAGTTTTACTTTGAGAGGAGCACTAGGGATAAAGGGGAATAGAGAAAAAGCAGGAAATAGAGGAGGAAGATTTATGTCATGTTTTGCGTCAGGACTATAAGGTGGTCCCCTGTGCCTTGTCTTAGGAAATGAAAGGGTGTCAGAGGAGCTTTCACCCCAAAAGTGAGGGAGACTGACTTCTGTAGATGCTAAGAACTTTTAACAGCAGAGGCTCAAGTACTGGTGAAGGGGGTAGAGCAAAATGCTCAAATTGCAGGTTTCTGTCTGGAGCAATTCTAGTCAAACAGATGTAGAAGGAGGTCCACAAATCTGTGGTTTCCACCAATTTCCTGCTTTCTAAAATGGATTTCTCTTCTTTTGAATGAGTGACAAAGGTTTCTGGGCCGAGCATTACAGTTCTCAGCACCTTCCAAATTTCTAAACAAAAAATACTGATGATAGTTGGAAAAGTTTTTGTTTGGTGGACTATGTTTCTGGAATATAAAAAAAATATTGGGTAAGGTGGGTAGCCAAGTGTCTGGGACTGGTTTTGGTGAGTTTACTTTTTTCCCACTCCTATGATGTATCTGAAAGAGGCAACAACATGTGGATGTTGAAAGACCCATTTGAACTTCTTACTTTTCTTGTGATTCTCTCAGCATACAGCCTCTTGCCTTACCATGAATTCCCATGTATATTGTAATTGAAAAATTGAATGTATTTCCAGCAGTTTAAAAGAGAAAATAAATTTCCAACTGAAGCTACCACTGTAAGTACCAAGGCTTCTAGTTTTTGTGGTACTGAAACTGAGTTTTCAATGTCATTGTTCAAACCATGAAGTGCTATTGACACCAGCATATTTAAGCAAGCTCGCATTAGGCAGCTTCACAGATGGGTAGGTACAAATCACAACTACAACTCACTTATTCTTACCCTTCCTATTTGCATTCCTTAAAAAGCAGTTCTGCACTGTTAAAGAATACAAAGTAGAAATTTTCAGCTGATACAATAGGTAACCAATTAATTATTACATAATAGGAATTTATGAGATACTGGTAAATTATTAATATGCGAGCCACCCTCCACTAAGTCCTGTCATGAGTTGGGTTAGCCTAGCAGTCATCAGCCAGAGGGGAAGATTGGTCCCCTTGATCCCATCCTATGATTGGTGCGATAGGCTGAACAGCACTGCTGATAAGGTGCAGTTTTCCAATTACCTGCTTTTTTCCTTAGCGTTTTGCACATTTGTATTAATTTTACCTCTGGAATCCTCTCTTTCTTCTGTCTTTAATTTTGCTTTTCTTACCTAATGGGGATTTACTGTATTTGTTTTCTCACCACACTTGCTTGCAGCTTAGAAGCTCTTCACCTGAGTCGTAACCCAGGTTACGCTGCTGTGCAACACTGAAAACCAGGAAATAACCAGTTTGTTAGGTTAGAAAGCAGATGTCTTATTTTATCTAATTTTTATCTACAGTTCGATAGCATGTTAGAACTTTGTCCTTCTAGATGTGAGACTCTTTTGATCTGAAGGGTCTCTATGCATAGTAGAATGAAATTACATGAACAGAAATTTTGCCTGGCAAAGATCCTCACTCGTACCTAGCCTTCCTCGCCTCATCCACAGTAATTGCACTTTACTGTGTAGGCCTGTTGATGGCAATGACAAATCATGGAATTGTTCTCTTCATCTTATTTCTTCAGAAGTATTTGCATTTCATTTTCTAATCACAGTTGCTAGCTTGAACCTCGAACAGGAAAAAAAGGACACACATAGTTTGATACTAGAAATAATTTTGCTCTCAAATCCAAACAAAACCTTTTGAGAAAGTGCATGATAACACATCTGTATGATAATCAGCATCAGGTTGACCGGACTGGCCTTGTCCTACTTTCTTGATGAGTTCCTTGATTAAAAGTTACTAATGTAATGATTAATAATGTAGAATTTTTTAAGACCTCACTCTACATACACTCAAATATCCGTAATATCTGGGACTTGAAAATAGTTGGTGGGCTAACCTAGAGGCAGGCTTTAGTGGGATGTGTTGCACAGTGAGTGGAATGTAAAATAGAGAATTACTTGTACTTTAGGGATTCATAGCTCTGTTTGTGATTCACTGTGTGATAGAGTTAAGGTGTCACTTATGAGTCCCCTTCAAGAAAAGAATTCATTCTTTTATGATTTTCCTAGATAAGGATAAAAAGTCTGTAAAAAATTTAATATCAATGAATTTGGGAGACTACTTGAGACTGGTTTAGCAGTGCTCTGATAGAAACGCTACAGAGCTTGGGCATTTTTGCTTTTCTCATTTGCTTCTCCCAGCCTCTCTTTTACATAATTCTGACTGTTATACACTGTAAATGAACAAGAAGTCTAAAACTTGTGCAGCTGTTTTATGGAGAAGAATGTATCAAAGAGAAGATTTCATTAATTACACTACAAAAGGGAAAGAACCCTGTATAGGTTCATATAGGACTAGCATTGAATTCTACTTTACTGCTTCTTTTCACTTCAGAATGAGATAGAGATGGTTTCTAGAGTACTTTATAGGATTAAAAAAAATTTAATTTTGTCCTTCTATTCCACCTGCTTTATCTTTCCCATCTCTGAAATGCATCTTTTTTCAGCAGCTAAGTGACAAGGGAAAGAAGGGTTAGGGAAGCAAACAAAGTGCTATAAAAACAGAAGAGGTCTTTCAGAAAAATCCTAGTGTGAAAATATTTCAAACCCTTCTCAGTTGTTTTTATCAGCTCTGGTGAATGTCAGAATCCATGGTTTGACTTTGAACTTTCAATTTGTGGGTCTACAAGGTATGTTTGGTTTAGGCATCAAAGGACATGCTTAGCCAAGAGTCTACACTCAGCTAAAAGAACTAAGTAGTGAAAAGTAAATTGAGACTGCAAGACCTAGTTCCAGATTTATTAATACTAATCTGTTGATTTAATGGTTATGAAAGTAATATTAAAGGTAAGGTAAAAATGGTATTTGGTGATTTTTTTTCCCAATAGAACTGTCATATAAAGCCAATGACAGTGCCTCAGAGGACATAGGAAAAGTCCATCTTTCAGAAGCAGTAAGGTAAAGAGTCTTCTGTTGCTCTTCTTTTTCTTCATATGTCACCTTCAATGCATATTTTGCATCACTCGTACATGTACAACAAAATGGTTATTCTTTGTTAATGAAGGATTTCTACCATAAAAGTATACAGCCCTAATGCTTCACGAGCTAGACTTGATGTAGAACTAACTGATGGAGATTTTTGACCTTGTTGAAAAAGAAGTGCTGCCAGTGTGAGTTTTCTGTCATGCAAATGATTGTTGTTGGGATTTCAGATGTCAGTTGAATAATTTATTAATGAATTCTAATAAAAGAATATCACTTCTATGAAAGCCTTTGCTAGATCAGATAAATAGGAAAGGAATAGAACAACATCCAAGGGCATGTTCTTTTTAATGCTTGAGACAGATTATTCTTCTTGTGCATTCATAGAGTAACATTAGTTTGAGTTCAGATATGAAAACAAAGTGTACACAGACATATTCTGATAGAGAATATCAATTGCATTGTCATACAATTGGTTGCTGCTTTCAGAGACACAAACCCAAAAAATATTTAGTACTTATGTTCAGTGACGTGAAGACATTAGCTCACTTTCTAACACCACCTTGTCAGGAGCTTTATGCTCTACTTGCTCTTAGAAATTACATTACTGGACATACCTAGGTAAGAGTCTAGAGAAATCATATGGGAACCCCTTCAAAAATTCTGTGATAAGGAGAGAATTTCTGTCAGCAGGAGAAGAGATTGATAGCTTAGTTTACCTGTGCTTGTGGCATTTCTGATTTGTAAGTGCTGGTTTGGAAGGATTTAAACTTTTTCACTCCTGGTTTTCCATGGCTCACTCACCACAAAATACAGTGCTTCTGTAACTTTTCTTGACAGACATTAGTTATGGTGGGAATTAAGAAAAGGAGCTACTTCTGTGTGTGTGTTTTTCATAATTGGTTTCTACTTTGGGGGTTTTTTGTTTGCTAGTTTTCATTTTTTTGTTGTTCAGTTGGTTTGGGTTTTTTTAAGAAGGGAGAGTTCTAAAGATTTGTTCTGCAACACTTTCTAAAATGTCTCCTTGTTTGTTTGAATTATTGTTCATCTGAAATGCAAACAATAGAATGAGACTTCAGTGAGTTGTGTGTTCAGTGCTTACAAGTGATTAGCAGAACACTTCGGAAGCACAGTTTTTGACGAAGATGGATATTTCTGCTCAGTTGCTGTGCTGAATTCAGTTATTAGTAGGAATGCTTTCAAATGTTTATTACTTGATACTGTGGGTTATTTTATGTCAACACATAAAGCTACTTTTCATCATCAGCCAAGTGTAAATTTGAATTAAAGGAGGTTTTTGACCTTGTCAAAAATAGACAGATGAAAATACTCCAACAAACAAAAACTTGCCATCTTTCCAGTCACAGTTTGTATAATGCACTCCTGGTCTGTCTGAAAGTCATATTACCAGTGTCAGTAAGAAAACTTGTTCTATGTAGAGGAAGATTAAAAAAAAAAAAAAGTGCTTTAAAAGTTCTATTATACACTTGCCATTCTGAGAATTGCTGTTGAAGTATGTTTTGTCAGCATTTTATTTTTGTGTCTAATCGTATGCCTTTGATGACAAATGATCTGTGCTATCAGTTATCCTGTAAATACTTTGAGGAAAGACTAGATTTTAACAATGATGGAGGACTATCTAGATTTTGACTAAAGCATTTGGAAAACTAATTAAACATGAACAACAAACTAGTAACACTTCCCTCAATGGTTGTAAAAACTGTTTTCTTAGTTTTTTAGTCTTTGTTGTGAACCCATTTCCCTTTCCTGGGGCTCTGAAGTATAAGAGGTCCATATTGGTGTGTAATTGTTTACAGAATTCACCACCTCCAGGAAATTCCATAAATATGTCTCATAAGAAGATTTTCTGATCTTTTAATATTTTTATAGTAAGTGATATTTACGAGTGGTCATTAAAAATAAAAATTACTATTCTTTTTGTTAACGGGAGGGAAACCTGTCTAGTAGAAGCTAATAAGCTTATGGAGGTGGAGGGAGTTTGTTCTGCTTCTAATTTTTTAACCAATTAAGAACTCTTAAATCACTAAATTTCTAATTTACAACTCACTTTAGTCTCTAGAAGACTCCTAGATTTATTGTAAAATGTTTTTTATAGATACATGGTATCATATTTAAGATCGCAGACTATAAAGATAAAGATTATCAGAATTTTTTTAATTAGATATTTAATTGTATCAAAAATTCTAAGTACTTATTAACCTTCAGACTTTATTATTTTATGAGGTGAACTCTCAGTTTTCTCTCCTTGGACTGAACCTTAGATTGACTTTAAAGAGGTGCATGGTTTTTAAGAGTCTAGTTTAAAATCATGGGTACCTATTTTCTTTTTGTGGGAAATGAAACATTTGATGACCCATAGCTTACTTTTAAATTTCACTCCATAGGAATTGTTTTTTAACTGTTCTTGTATTTTGGAAAAGAGGAATCATATTTATGGTTCAGATGATTTCAGGCCATCTCATTGTACAGTTATCTAACCTATGCTTCAGCACATGGTCCATGAATATGTTATGGGACAGAGTCAAAAGCCTTACTAAAGCCTTCCTTTTCCTTCAGAAAATATCAAGAGGGATGTTGTGGAGGGTTCACGATTTAAGCTGTATTATGACAGTATAAACTCACTAGAAATTGATAGGACCTTTTCTTGAGCTAATCATCTTAATTTTATCCATACTGATCCATATAATGGGTGTTTTGCTTATTTTGAGTTTTCTGCTGCTCAAATAGTTTCTTTGAGATTAAAATACAGATTTTAGTAGTATAAGTCTGACACTTGGGAACAGGCTGCAGCAATTTCTTCTGAGAACAACAAACCTTTCTTATTGTTTCTCTTGGTTACATGTTTTTGTACTGCTGAAGCCAACCATAATGAATACACCAATCACATCAGAAATCCAGTGGTTTATTTAACCTGTTTGTCCACTCATCTCTGCAACACCTCTATAGAACTGAAGGTGCGTTTTGATCTTTGCCTACCTGTGGGTTTCAAATTATCCTTGACTGCAGCAGTCTCATGCTCTTGTGATACTCCATGATTACAGCATGCATAGTTCTCTATGAAAAAAAGTCATCTGATTTGATTTTGCACAGAGTTAAATCCTTTCTGTATCAAGATTTTTCACTGTGCATTTCAGAATGTTCTCATCTTTTAGGGTTGAAGGGAAAAGAGAAGCTAAATTAATCAAGTTGCTAGCACTTTAAGTTCCTAAAGAAACACACACACTGAGTGGATTTTCACATTATGCTCCCAGTAGGGACTTTACATCTTGTAAATGCTTCAGTTTAACAGATATGAAAGAGAGAACACCATTCTTCTTTGCCGAACAAAACTGTTGCTCAGGTGTTCTAAAAGTTGGTTTGATCTCTTTATTCCACACATAAAATGAAAGATTAAGGAGTACTCACTGTTCCCAGATGCAGCTGCTTCTCTGACCTGGCTCTGGGTGAGAGAACGTCCTTGCATAGCAGTCTTTTTAAAACTATGGATTCTGGATTTTTTTTTTCCCCCTGCTAAGTTAGAATTCACCACTTCTCTTTTGAAATTAATCCAAATCTCTTACCTAAAAGCATAAATCTTAATAAGGCTCACAAGTATTATCTTGTGGTATGAATTGGAGTTTGGGAGGTTGGGGAGTTCTATTTGAACATTGATACCTTAATACATGGTTGCTCTATTTGCCTACCCTTCAGCAAAGGCTTGTAAGTCTTCTGACAGCATCTCTTGCCTTTTGGCCTCTCTCTAAGGCAGATCCATACCAAAACCATCAATCACAAAATGAAGAATCTAACAAGTGAGTGGAATGGCTGCAGAGCTTCAGATCCAGTGCAGAAGTGATGAAGGCCAGATAGTTCCCCAGAGTAGCACAACACTCGTAAGAATCTGTATAGCACATCATGTAACAGAGCTGAGTCTTGTCCTAAAAATCTTTTTTACTTCTTCAACTTAAAATGGCTGTTAGGGATATATCATGTGCACTTCTAACATGAGTAAAGCTGGAATATGAGAGATGACATATATAAAATAAAAATAGAAAGGGGCAGTAGAGCAGAGGGAGGGGATATGCTTTAGAAATAGTCTAGAATCTCTTAGACTTTTTTATTCATTGTAAATGAATGAAGAAGCAAGAAGAAAATAATTTAAAATCATTTCCAGGTCACCTTTAACAGTAGCAGTAATATCATTACAATATATGAGCTGAAACATAAGAGAAAAAGAGCTGTTCATTTTAAAAGCTGAAATAGAGCAATTAGCTGGAAAGGATGTGTCATGCCTTACAATAAAAGTTAAATTACAGTAAAATACTTCCTTGCGAAAATGCTCACCATGTGCCAGAGCCCACACATCAAACCGACTTTCTCCATTCTGCAACACAGTAGTTCCCCCACCTGCCCAACTGTAAGAATGCGAGGGACATTTCTCCACTGTGCTGTGGCAGCTTGGTGCTTATTATGAGTCTTTGACTTCACTGAAGTTGCTCTGTAAAACTGGACTACTGTAGTATGAGGACTTTTGACTTCAAATAAATCCCTGGTCATCTAATGATTCCGACAAGGTCTGGATGCTGCAGCCCATCTTTGGTTGACAGTCATGACAGAAGCTCTACATCACTAATGAAAACAATAGAGGGACTTTGTCCATTCCTAGCTTGGTTACAATTTTCTTTTCATTTTTCCTATACTTCAATATGTTCCATGCTTTCCTCCAACAGTCCATCTGGTTCTTTTCATAGTCAGGTCTCTCAGAAAACACCTCAGAAACTCTCCTATCGAACCAAACGTGGAGACCTATGTATGGTCTATTTTGCTTTACGTTCTTTAGATGTTCTCGCAATTTTATCTTGTGCTTTAACTCCTTTTCAGCACCCCAAAAAGAGTACTGTGTTCTGTGTATTACAGATGTCACTGTATCAGGGCAGGAGCCATCACCCAGCTCTTGAGTCAATTCCTAGTTCTTGATCTGCTGCCAACTGTACTGACCTCCACCTTGAAATCCAATCTACAGTAGCATTAATGGACATGCAAATACTGTCTTGGGAAGGCCAGGAGATAATATACAATTATTTTCATTTTTTACTGGATATCCTTATGTAATAGACAACAATTTAAAAAAGAAAGATCCCACTGAAATGCTCAACACCATTAACTCAAACTTCCCAGGTTCATACTTTTGTTAAATTATTAGTAAAATTTGCACTTAGTCAACAAAGGCATTGAGCTGATTTTTAAAAGAAGTGTATACTGCAACATATAGATGTATATTTGAAAATCGAAAGGATGTAGTAGGAAGTTTCTTTTTGTTGCAGCTATCACTCATTATTTCTTACTTCTCAAAAGATGACTTTCCAAAACTAACGTAATGAAAAAGCAACTTGCAAGGTGCTGTGTGATGAGTATTAAAAAAACCAATGGATTGATACAGCAATCAAAATGTTGTTTTGGAATGAGAGATTTTCAGGCATTTAGGAAGCGGGATCATTTTCTATGGTGAGCATTACTCACTTTGCAATATGCTCTAGTGGACATGGTGGTATTTGGTTGAAAGATGGACTTGATGATCTTGGAGGTATTTTACAACCCTAATGATTCTAATATTCTATGACCATGAACCAGCCTGAGCCCGAAGCAGAGATTAATTGGGGGATTGGGAATTCAACATGCACCTGTGCTTCAAGGGGGCAAAAAGTCTTGAAGATGAAAGTCAAGACAGGTTATTCTGCAAGGTCTTAAAAGAAAAAAAGTCTCAAACTCTGGATGCCAGTAATAGCAATATATGGGAATATACAAGCCTTTTGTCTTATGGACACTGAAAAATGGACACTTTATGCTTAATTTGCTGTTCATATGATATGCCTTTTTAAATTAAAAATTAAAATTAAAGATGTCAGTGCCTATGGAAGGAAGGTGGGATTTCTCCTATGGAAACAATTAGTAAGGAAGAGAGAGGTCTTCAGAGGCTGTGGAGAACAGCCTCCTCAGAAAGGTCTGGAAGCCTGTGGACTGAGAAATTTCTCAGACTGAGGAAAAGGGACTGCTGAGAATTAGGAAGCCAGTTATCACAATCAAGGAAAGTAACCTTTCTAAGGACAAGAGAGGACTGTGGTGCATTTGCTGCAACTTGAAGTTGTTGATTCATCTAAAATCAAGCCAGGAAGTAAGGACCCACTGTCAAGGACCTAGTGTGCCAGAGCAGGGACAGTTATCCCCCATCTAGTTCTAGGCTGTCTGAACAAGTCACTTGAGATTTCTCAGTTTAAAAAACTCATTGTTATTTTACATTAGTCTTTAAATAAAGCTTTGTTCTTTTGGAATTTAAAGCTTTTTGGTTGTATTTACAGATGTTAATTGTAGTGCTCTTTTAAGTGATGGAGGGGAATTATACTTAACTGTCCTTCAAACCTTTGGCTGATATGGTTCCTATAATTAAAAAAACTGTTAATTTTCCATATTCTGTGTGGACATATCAAGTCTGCAAAAATTGTGAGCGGTTAGAGGTAGTGGATACATTTATGTGTCTCTTTTCATAATAATAGTAATAACAATAATAACAATAATAATAAAATAACTTCTCTGAACTGCTTTCAGAGGTCAGGCTGTGATGAGATTTGGTGCAACAGAAACAGAGAGACATGTAACTTCTAAACATGTGACATCTAAAACCAATCCAGCTTTAAAGTAAGAGAGAATTCATGAGGTTTCTCTGTTTCTGAAATACTGAAAAATATTGCCAATTGTAACTATGTAGCTCTGTTATGAAAATTCAATGCTAATAATATACTAAAAAGAATTAATTTAGATTTGGGACTTAATAATGAAAAATGAGTGAGAGTGGTTGATATGACCAGAGCTCTTATATCAGACATGCAGACAAGGGTTTTCCCTGCTGTCTTTGGTGACAGGGCTACTGGTAAGCACAAGGGCAGCAGGGCAAGTATTTGTATATTGCCTGTGGCTGGAAAGGACCTTGAAATTACACCAATTTTTCCTATTTTGTAAGCAGGTTAGACCACAAATCTCTTTTAAAGATGGTGCTGTCAACAATACTATCTGCACTTCTCTAGGGATGAGCCCTTCTCAGAGCATGGCAGTGCAGGAAGAAGAGGAAATGAAATCTCTGAATCTTCTTTTAGTGTCTTGCAAACATTCCAATTACTAGGGTTGGAAACTTTATTTCTTATCTGAATATCATAGGAGAGCTGTAATGAAAGAAGTGAAATTCATCATCCCTCTATATTCCATGGGCAGCATTTAACACTGATTTCACTCACTTTATTTTTCAATATACCTTTCTCCCTTGGCAATTTTTTAATATCACGCAGCTTATTCTATAGTTCACCTGTCTCCTGCAATGCTTATGTAACACATTAATCTACTGCTTTATGATGGAATGGGAAAAATACACTTTTTATCTCGTTACAATTTGTGTGGAATTTTTCTCACGTCTAATATTGGAAGATGATACATGGTTAAGTTCACGTAAGTAATTTTGAGATGGCAATGGGAGACTACATTTGAGTTTTTATTTCTATTCTTACAACAAACAAGCTCATGCCTTTCTGCAGACTGTGGCAAGGAGCAGAGAGATTCTATTTGGTCTCTTGGGCAAATTGCCAACCTATTTTCTGTAACCCATGACTTGGGAGTACCAAACCAGTTCCTCCCCAGAACTTTTGTTGTGTCCCTTGGATACACTGACATGGAAGGCACAGGTGTCTGTACCCACAACTTTCAAATTGTAGTGTTTCATAGCACAGCTGGCATTGAAGCTCTGGGACTGAGTGAATGGAAAAGCTTTCTGGAAGAGTTTAAAAAAAAAAGATTTAAAAAACCACCTAAAATTGGAGGGAGGATGGTATTCAGTTTTAACCTTTGTAGGCAGCACTGCCGAAATTCAGCAGCACTGTGTTTACAAAGAGGCCGAGCCCTGTCTGGGAAAGCTCCCCTCCTGCATTCTGCTGCTTCTTCTAAAAGGAAATGAAGGCCAGGAGATAACATATCCTCCTGTAAACAAGATCTAGTTTTTCTGCTCCTACTTCAGCTGCTGAAATTTTAACTGTGTGATTAGTTCTTCTCATTTGCAAAGAGAAATGAAAGCCAGTGTGAGTGGTCAGAGCTGAAAATTATGAAACAAACAGACAGCACCTGGAATGTTTGAAACCAAGTTGCATTTTTTTCCAGGGTACTTATACGAGCAGCTAGCTGTTTAACTTTAGATGTTTGTTCGCATTGGAGGGCTGTGAAGTCACTTTTTGAAAAAAGTATGCTTTTGTTTTCTTTCTTCAGAGCATCTTGTTGGCTGTTTTTCCCTATGATTTTGAGGGTGTTTCCTGTAATTACTGGATCTAGACACAGGTTATTTGAAAAAAAAGCAAATAAATCCTGATCTCTACAAGCACCAGAGGATTTTTGAAACCTGTTCAACTTTACCAGTTCTTCAGCTCATTTGCCAATTTAGTCAATTCAGTAGAATGAGGAAGATTATTTTCTTCTGACTGTTTTACTAATAATTGAGCCAATTCAATTACTCCTACAGACTTGATAATTCCTTTTTGTTTAATAATTTGAAGTTAAATCTACTTCACAACCATTTTTAAAATATGCATATGAAGGTACATTAGGCAGTTAAATCTTCTGTATTTACCTTTTGATTCTTAATTATTTTTTGCCACAGGTACTTTTATGTATTTCCTTGAGCAAACATTTGAAAGAAAACATGTTTATGAACTCTCAAAGAATTAAGTCATTATATAAGTTAAACTCAGAATCACTAGTAAGCTCAAGACTGAATTCCTTGGCAGCTACAACAGCAACTGGTTTTTAACTTTGATATTAGCTCAGAATCTGACCCCATGGGTATCTAGATGGTGACAGTGAAAATCACGAAAGATGATCTGCACGCCCTCATGAAGCAAGGTGTACTGACTGTTGTGGTAATTCCTCATGCAGACAGCTTACTGAATTAATCTGTGTCCCCAAGTGCTTAAATGTGATTTATAGAGAAAATTCCTGTTACGCTTGTTAGGATAGAAACAAGGAAAAAAAATTCAAGGCTTTTGTTCTCAGTTGGGTCAGCACTGATGAGTTGATCCCTGGGCCAAACTGTCTGGTGGTTCCAAGTGTTAGTTGCTGTATGTGGAAAACTCAGTTGGAGTTATTCATGTAAATGCTTTGTCAGGTCCTTAATAAATTCATTAAGAAGTATGCATGATAGTACCAGTAGTTCATCAAAACAACAAACAACAAAAACGCCACTACCACCAAAATCTTCACCTTAATTTTAATTAGTGAAAACACGGAACTTTAACATCCACAATTTTTCCACATGGCAAATTTGGCCAACGAATTAACCTCAGCAGACACCTTAGCCAAACCATTAGCCAAACATGACCAAATCCACACTTGGCAATGGGTCCTTACTCTGGTGGCTGCTGTTCCTTCCAGCAGAAGGAGGGCCTGAGCTGGGTCAGTTCAAGGGGATCCAGTGCCAGCTGCGATATTTTAGGCTAAGAGTTTAGGGGGGTGGGGAAAAGCAGAGTTTATTATGTCTTTAGTAACTTGTATCAGAACTGGACTAGAAAGGTCATGTCTCCAGATGAGAAAATACAATCAACTCCTTCATTGTATCTGTCTGCAGCAAACAGACTATAGAAAAAAAAGTGTTTTGAGTGTGCTGTATTGCTATTTTTAGTCATTAACTGGACTTTTCTTGGTTTATGGCCTAAGGCAATGAAGGTAACTTTTTCTTTTGCAGAAGCACTGTGAAACAAAGCTGTCATCGCAAATAATGGTGAGTATATATCATCAAAGTCTTTTGATACACTTCAAATCGCCAACTGCAACAATAACTACATTAATTATTAAAAGGTCATCTTTCTTTTTTGTTTTCTTTTGCAATTACCTAGGAAAAAAGCAGACTGCATAATCTCAGATATTTAGAGTCACAGAATGGTTTGAGTTGGAAGGGATCATCTACTTAAAGATCATCTACTTCTAACCCCCCTACCATGGGCAGGGACACCTTCCACTACACCAGGTTGCTCAGAGCTCCATCCAAACTGGCCTTGAACACTTCCAGAGATGCAGCATCCACACCTTTCCTGGGCAAACTGTTACAGTGCCTCATCACCCCCACAGTGAATAATTTCTTTCTAATATCTAATATAAATCGGCCCTCTTTCTATTTAAAGTCATTTTCCACTGTTATATCACTACATTCCCTTGTGAAAAGTCTGTCTCCAGCTTTCCTGTAGACCTCCCCTTAGTTACTGGGTGCTCTAAAGTCTCCCTGGGGTTTCTCTTCCCCAGGCTGAACAACCCCAGCTCTCTCAGCCTGACTTCATAGGAGAAGTGCTCCATACCTCTGATCATCTTACTGGCCCGCTGGACTCGCTCTGACAGGTCCGTGTCCTTTCTATCTTGGGGACCCCAGAGATGGACACAGCACACTCTGTGAGTTCCATTGTTACATTGGCCATTGGACTCAGTGTGAAGGAATGAGGTACCTCAAAAGAATTGTTTTCCCTGTGGTTTCTTTCTCACTGTGTTGCAGAAATTCCATATACTTTAAATACACTTGGCTGGAGACAAATTGCTGCTCTTCACTGCTCAGCCAAATAAGTGAGTTAATCTGTACACTTATGGCATGTGTTCTTCTAACAAGGGGAGTGTTATCTATCACTTGTTTTCTTCTTTATCTTAAAAAAAAGGAAGAAAAAAAGAAGCAATCACATAGACTAATTTTTGATAAAGTTATCTCATTTTAATGCATAAATTATGCTTGCAACTAAAGGCTCTAAATATGAATTAAGAATTTTTGCTGTGTATTAGCCAATACCCCAAATAGTCCCCTGAAAGTCACACAGGAAGCCTGTTATCTTCCTCTCCTTCCCAAAGAGGAGAAAATCAGCAGCTTAACAATTCTCTTCTTGATGCAGCACTGTGTGTTCCTAGCTGACAAACACAACATTTCCTATTCTGTTGCCATATCAGTATGAATATTCCTGTTTTGAGTCTCAGAACAGACAGCCTAGTGGCTCCCTCCTTTTCCCTGCCTTTTTGTCGCAGCTGAGTAGTCTAATGGCACTCTCCAGTTACCTGTTGTGACTGTCATCTGTTAATGCTGGTTGTTTTGTTGTGATACTGCAGCTCCTGTCCCTATGTAGTGAAAAAGTGTAAGGTTTTGTGAAATACTGGTTGGAGTGCTGAAAGGAATTCAGCACCACGATAGAGTTAATTCATCATTATCTATCTTCATTTGTTCATCCACTTGACTGAACAATGCAGTATGAGACTTGTTCTTTCTTGATTCTAGCAATTATGCTGTTCCCATTACCTTCCTCCATTACAAGCTATTGAAGGTGTAAGTACAGCTATGAAAAAAAGATTTCTTGAAAGCTTCTTTTAACGGTAAAAAATTATGAAAAGTGGGAAAAGAGATTTATGGATCACTTTGATCACTCTACTATCATTTGCATTGGAAAGCTGCTATTTTGGACATCTGACTACCCTGAGTAGTCAGTACATTGTGAATCTAACTGCTGAGCTTTTTGGGGTGTTCTTTGAAATAACAATTAAAAATATGAGACTGATCATGCAGGAATAATGGTGCATTACAACATAAAGTCTGAGAAATGCAAAATTAAGAAAGTAAACTATTTGGAGGGGGGGAGGCGAGGGGGAGAGAGAGAATTTTAAAGCCTTTATTTCTAAGAATAAGTGATTTAATAATTTTTTCCACAGTAAAAAATTAATTGTGGCAGGGAAACCTCATAAAGGTCAGAAATTTAATGTGAAAACACATACAGTGCTCTCAAGAAATTTTACCGTGTCTGAGAAACCTTATAAATGTAGAGATTAGGGACTCAAATTTTCTGTTAGCTCATAATTTTTTTTTTTTTTTGAACAGAGAAAAAGTCAAAAAAAGGGTATATGGTGATACAGTTCAAAGCTGCTTCTCCTGTCATTTTAACAAAAACTGAAGATCCAGATATAAATGTTGTTATTACAACAACATTCATGGTAATCAGGACTACTTTCCTTGTAGATGAAAAACCACCCAGAAATAAAATGCAGTAAAAGTGTTTTCAGAATTAAGGTCAAGAAATGGCAACCATCTCTTAAACTGATGTGACTGTTTTTTTAGCAAAAGAAGTGCACATTGTCTTAAATGATAGTAGGTACTTGAGGATGTTGAATAAGTCTGTGGGATACTCTCCACTAACTGATTCACAGAAGTTAAGCCAAAGTACTATGTAATATTCTTCCTCACCTCTTGTAGCTCAATGCTGATTGTCCATTGTTGATATTTTGCGGTGCTACATAGACATTCCATGCATCTCTCAAATGGAGAGTTTTAACATTCAGATACTCAGGTTTGAAATACTTGAGCTAGGAGAGAAGACTGCTAAAATGGATGGAAATTAGAACCTGAATTGAAAAATAAGTAAATGAATATTAGTGAGGCTATGTTTCTTCACTGAAATATGAAAGACCAGAAGTAACTTTGTGAATTCTTATTCCAGAATAATTTTTTACATACTTTAATTTCATTAAAAATAGATAATTCGAGGTATAACGTTAAATAGTAAGGATGCATGTAGAAAGAATCAATGAAATGCAAAGGCCATTAAACTTTTATGTTGTTGTTTTCAAACAACTCTCAAAATATATATAGTTTAAAACAGAGCGTTTTTTTATAGCTAGAATATGATATACTCTTGGGGAGGCGCAGAGAAGGTTCCCGGTGGATTACCACCTACACTTTATAGTCAGTGCAGTGTTTTGAGTAGCTAAAACATTGCCAGCAAGAGAGTCTCAGAAGCAAATATCTTCCCTTTTAAGACAATGAAGTTTTTATGAGAACTTTTATCAGAACTGTTGTAATAAGAGTTTCACTGATTTTTAAGAATTTCCTGCTCAACAAATAATTAGGGACAGAACACAGCATTTGTAACAGCATAGATACTGTAGATTCTCTTGGAAATGGAGAGAAAATCATTTATAGAAAACAAAAAATATTTATAATGATATAGTACAAGATAAGAAAGTTTTTCTTCCCCCTTTACCCCCAGTTCCAGTGGTGAAAAACAAACAAAAAAACAAAATTTGAAATTATGGGTGCTTGGTGGGGTAAGAAGAAGGCCGCACTCAGTAATGTTAATGCCAGAATTTAGCATGAATTTTTGAGCTTAGGTCAGTTCTCTGAGATTGAAAATAGGGAGTGGTGTGTCTGTTAGAAACCACAAGTAAGAGAAACACAAGCAGAAACACATGTGAATCAAAGGCTGTAGCAAGCCACCAACATTTGCTTTGGAGAGTCAAGCCAGACCATCAGTCATGAAAACTAGGAGCCAAAGAAGCATTTTAGATGCACCTTTGTTTCAAATGTGAAGTGATTTTTCTTATTGTACTTGCTCATGGAGCAACACTTGTTCTGAAGTATTATTAGAGTCTAGTCTTGTAGTGTGTAGTTATCGATTCTCATATTTAAAATACGATGATTTCTGTTATGTCAGAGGAGATACAAATATTTTTCTGGGTCTTTGGCATCGCATGTTATACCGGGTCCACTATTCCATTACTATTTTTTAAAATATATTTCTGAACACTTAGAAATCAAACACTGAATCTATGAAATACTGAAAAATTAGTCTTAAAGCACACATCGAAGATCAATATCACACTCAGTATTTCAGGAAGCTTTTGAAAATTTAATCTTCTTACTGAGCAAGTATAAAACTGGGTTTTCAGAGGATGCAGAGAGGCTATAATCAGACTAATATTAATAATTTTATTCTTCCTTTATAGGCATCTCGTTTTGCTTCTGAAGTTAAACCCTAATTTGATAACATGTGCATATATTTTTTCTTTTTATCAATATGTATATCCAAAACATCATCCAGAACAAAAGCACAGATCCTTAGAAAGTTGGTACCTGAGGATTGTTGAACTTTTAATTTCCCAGTATGAATTTTCTTTCTGCAATGGTAGTGCATCACATACAGGGACTCTGAGGGCAAGGCTGACCACAAAGACCTAGGTCAGGCCCATGTCTTCATGTCTGTGTCACGTTGCAGAATAACAAACTCAAGAAACAGACCATGAATGTAGTGATGATGTCTATACAGGAAATTGGACTCATCATATACATTTTGTTTTCTATTATTCATCTGCCAAATAATCTATTCCTATTTGTGAACACAGGAATATTCTATGATCATATCCTTGAACAATTAATTTAATTCCTTTTTGCCCTTTCTTCAAAATGCAATGTTTGACTTTCACCACTCACCAGCAAACACGTCTTGTGTTCTACAGTGAAGTAGGATAATCTGAAGGCAAGCTTTAATGTCCATGATATCATGATCCCAAATAGTTATAAATTTGGAAAGTATGGAGAATGCAAAGGAGAAGCAACCTTATTTTAATGGGCCATGCAATGTCTTCATGTCTTGGTATTCTGGAGAGATTAAGTACTTCTCAGCAGTGCTTTGTGCAGAAGACTCCTCATCAGTTATTTTTAGAGAATGAAAAGGATGATGATGTTGGTTTTTTTTTTGGTGGGTTTGTTTTTTTTTTTTGTGTTTTTTTTTTTTTTTTTTATTATTTCTGGTTCATCTTTCATGATAGTTAAATGCACCTAGATCTACCTATGCAGAAAAGGGGAGGAAAAGTGAATCCATTATACAAAAAAGTAATGCTTAAAACTAGAGTAATGCTTCAAATGCTAAATTCCAAAATAAATGCTGTTGTATATGAAGATTTTATTGGCATTCACTTAGAATGACCTGAATAATTTATTGGTGCCTTTCTGCTTGTCAGCAATGCATTCTGATACACCCGGAATAAAACCTTAATGTCCTTGTTGGAAATAGTAGTAGGAGTAAAAGCATTTCTCTCATATTAAATATATAGTATGTTATAAAAAACTAAGTTTCACAGAGGTGGTTATAAATTATGAGTTATGAAAAGCAGACACTGGATGGCAAATGAAAATCAATGGTAAACTCTACAAGAAATAGGGATAAGGACAAGTATAAACATTTTGGTATCTCTAGGCAAAAAGGGCTTGGCTTTGATTTAGATAGGTAGCTAAGAGAGAGCAATGTTTCAGAAAGCAGATTTGTTTGAATAAATACTAATTTAGTGCTTACATACACAATCTCAATCTTGTTTTCACATCTCTAAGTTGAGTGTACCTTCTAGTTCAAGAGTGTTGAGAGTAGGTATCAAAGAACACAGACTTGAGACATGCATTCAAAGCATTTAGTGCTGCTAGAATTTCAGTTTTACAATACTGATGATGTTTCAGATAATGAGAAAAAAAGCCTCTGCAAGCTGAAGAGATGGTATTCCGGGATGTCTCTCTCACACTTTCTGCTTGTTGCTGAAGTCTGCTGGCACAACAGAATGAGTATAGGAACAGGAAAGTTGCAACATAATATCACAGCTTGTCTGTGGCATTTTTTTTCTTTTTCCTGAGAGCCCAGCTTCATCAAAACACACAATATTAATATTTGTGTTTTCTTAAAGAGAGATGGTCTTTGAAAAAAACTAGATAGATATTAACAGATTAGAAAAAACAGCAAGAGATATTTCACAACCTTCATCTCTCTCTGGCAAGCAAAACTGTAAGATCAAGCGGCTTTTCAAGATATGGTGGAAAGACTAAGTAAAATTAAAATTATAGCCATTATGCAGTGTCTTTTGCTTACATATGCCTCAAAATATTAAAATAAAACAAAATCAGTAACAACAAAATCCACTAAACTTTTAAAACATGTTAGAAGATGGCTTCAGTTGTGATCACTTCCAACATTCACTTTCATTTTGTTCTAATACAGTCTGTACAGTTGCTAAGATCTGACTTGACATGCACTTGTAGAAAAAATAAATTTTCAAGAGTATTCAACTACAAAAAAAATCTTATAGAATTTTTGTCAAATGTCACAGGTAGCTGATAAGAAAATACTTTTGCTATCATAACATCTTATAGCATGAAGTCAATGCTCAACTTTAAATTACCATTCTCTCTTCAACTGTGGAACAAAACCTTGGTAAATGTGTTTGAAGCATCTTCTAAATAAAAGATATTTGATAAAGGAGTAATAAAAGAATTAAATCCTGCAAAACAAAGTTAATTAAAGAGCAATTAACCATTTATAATATTTCGATTTAGGAAAAAAAAAAAAAGAAATCCCCAAAAACTCCCACAGCTGAGTATATAGAATTTATTAGAGACTTACAAAGCTGCAATTTGCACAGGTTTGATGGGGGGTTTTTATTGCGTCAGTGTCAGAATATATTGGAAAACAAGTAGATCTCCACCTCAGAGAACAGAGGGAGTTTTAAATTCATGGACTTGTGTAGAGCTATAATATTTTTGTTCTGAATTACTGTGCACATGAAATGAAAAGGGCAATCATATTAGAAAGCTATAGTGGAGCCCACAGACGAAAAACTTAAAAGCAAATTTTGACTTTTTGAGGGCAAACAAAATTAATAGAAATTTCATAACCGTGATTTTCTGTGAAATTTAGGAAAAGGACAGTGGTGTTGTTCTTTATATCTATCACAGCCGTGAGGAAGGGTAACAGCATAATTTCATGGAAAAATGAAAAAAACACATTTTCAGGAACAAGGTTTAGCTGAGAATGTTGCACTCTGTGATTGAAACCATCACTGCTATGCAAGGAATGATTCAGGATCTGGCAGACAGTAAAGAGAAAAGTTGCTGGGTTTTTTTTTCATTACTAAAAGCATTTTATATTTAATCTTCTTTCCCCAAAAGCAGCTACAAAACACAGATCAATGCTGTAAGAAGCCATTTTACCTCTCTGGAGAGCAAGATGTGCATTGACAGTGAGAGTAAGTTCTATGTCAAGCAACAAATAAGGAAAGCATTACACTTTTTGAGTTTGAAAAAGTTTAGATAGGAGTGCTGTGGTTAGCACTGACATACACAGTGTCTGCACTTGGCATCCTGTCCTCCTTTCTGACACACCTGCCCCTCCTTGGGAAGCAGTGAATTAATTCCTTGATTTGCCTTGCTTGTGTGTGCAGCTTTTGCTTTCCCTGTTAAACTGACTTTATCTCAACCCATGCGTTTTCCAGTTTTTGCCTTTCCAATTCTCACCCTGATCCTACTGGTGGGGGAATGAGCAAGTCAGTGCTTGTGCTCGATTGCTGGCTGGGGTTAAACCATGACAATCTGACATGATAGGAAAATAATTTTACAAAAATTGCTAATCATAGTTATTTCAAGTTAAAAATCTTCAGTCAATCAAACAACAGTTATTTTGCCACTCACTTTGAATTTCAAATAACTATTTTTGGACCACCATCCCATTACTTCAATATAAGTGTCAACATAGTGTTGGAATAGTGAGGGGGAATATGTGTTAGTGTTTTTGTCCAGCAAGGGATTCAGGGGATTTTCTTAATGTAGTTGCAATCCATCCAGCCTGTGTAGTGCCTTCTGTTTACTTAAGATAATTCTTTCCTTTCCATTATTTGGAAACTAATCTGAAATCACTCAGTTTCCAGCTGGTTGTTTTTATACCTGTTTTGGCTTAAGAACTCGACTACTTTCAGTTGCCTTCCTCTGATCTGTGCTGTGTTATACCCCTGAAGCAGAGACATCTGAACAGTCTTTGTCCCTATAATTTTAGCTTAGCATATTAATGTAAACTGGACTTTTTATACAGTTGAAATAAATACCCTGGTCTATGAACTGCAGCATCTATGTCTGATTGGAATTCTACTCTGACACTATAAATTATTCAGAATGTGGTGAATGATTTTTAAAATATCTGGATGACCAAGTGAGAATGCTGCTGATTGATTGCATACTGTAGACACAATATTATGGGTATTGGAAACCCCTAAGTGTTCAGATATAAAATAGAAATATCAGGTATTCTGTGAATCTTATTATTTTACTTTCAATTACCTGCTGCACATAATAGTCTGCTTGAAGAGCTGACAAATAGATCTGTTTGAAATGGAAATATTTTCTAGTAATGTTTCCTCAATGCCCTTTACATGCAACAATTAATCATCTCTCTGAATTGATCTTTTGGTAGATAAAAGAAATTTATCTGTGCACACCCTGATTTAATCTCTATGCTTTAAGTAGCTTTTGTTTTTCTTTTCTGAATGTTGCTTAAAAAATACTGAAAAACTATGTGATCACTGTATTTGTCACATGGGTGCAAGCTGAATTCTCAGGAGCATTTGCTGTCTAGGGTTATAGAAGAAGCTATTGGCAAAAAATCATATGTTTAATAAAACCCAAGATGTGAATCTTGCTGCCTGTGAAAATCTCTCATTCTGTGTGCCATGGATTCTCTTTGGGTTTAATTGATAAATCATCAGTGAGAAGTCTATTTCTATGGGAAGAGACCTAGTACTCCTAGTCAAGACACTTTTCCAACTAGTGACTTAGTTTAAATACTGCCCTCCTGCTAGTCTTTAACTGTGCCCTGGCCTCACTGTGTGAGGGGACAGAAATGAAAAAAAATCTCTGTTCAATGCATAGGAGTCAATCAAAACATCATTTTAAAATGAATGTATAAACACTAAAAAACGGGAAGAGTACCCTAGTTTGTTTAATGTGACATTGCATCAATGTTAGAGAGTTACTGTTTTATAAACTACCAGGCTATGGAGTTTGTACTTTAAATTTGTGAAGTAGGAGCCTAAAGGTACCAAATTTAAGAAAAGAAGAAATCCTCTCTGAAATAAAAGATATGTTCCTTTATATAGAATAAATTCACTGTCCTTTCTTAAGACCCATTTCAGTCCTGGGATGCGTGGGTTTTCAGTGAAGTACTGGCTGTGCAATCTTTACTTGTATAAATAATTCTATTCAGCACTTTTATTCTTAAATTCTAACACTTTACATTAAAATTCATTGTACTTTTGGAGATATGGGGGAAGACTAATGTGCTGAATGCTTCTTGCTTCCATGCTTTATGATGGAATATATATTTCTATTATTTCTGGTAACTCCTATTACTTCTAAATGTTTTTAGGAATTAGATAATTTTTCTACTATAGACACATTTTTTAAGGCATAAAAAATAGTATATGTTCAATATTTATATTTATATCAACACTGGACTTAGTTGTTGAACTACAAGTTAGTATTAGCAGACAAGTTAGGTGCTTTCCTCTTCCAGCCCAGACGATTCCTGCAGACACCCACGTTAAGTGCACTCTAAATAGAAGGGGAAATAGAAGATAAATTACTTGCAATTTCTTTTTCTCCCACTTTTTGTTCTTCTTTCCAGTTGGTTTGAATTGCAGACCAAAAAAAAAGATGGAAATATACATACTTAAATTTTAATTGCCACTTATTTTCAACTATTGCAGATGCTATTGGGATTTAAAAAAGAATATGTAAATAAATTTCATACAAGTTGCAAGAAGGCATAGGGTTGGTAATACTTATTTTAGGTTGAAGGAGAAACTGAACTTTAACTAAGATAAAAGGAACTATATTCTTGCTACTGAGAAAAAAGAAAATCTTAGTTCTCACAGGGTGCTGAATTCCCAGATTAACTACACTCTTTTGTCACTAGATACCTTCTCTCATAAATGTGGATTTGACCACCATGTACCAGACTTCATTCATTCATTCATTACAGGTGAACTGCATCCTTAGGGTGCAGCAGCTGTGATTATTCAGTGCTAAGAAGGAATAAAAATGTGCCTGACTCACCACCCCCTCTTTCCTTGCAAGGATGTACAGATGCATTAAGAGGTTTTTCTGATTCAGTGCAGTGCTCCACCACTTTTTCTCTCTCTCTCTCTCTCAGTCTGATGGAGTCAGTACTAGCTGTACTACCCCTGAATGAGTCTGCACACCCTTTTATAACATACTGCCAACTGGATTGTTGGTTTGTTTGGGGTTTTTTTTAGCAGAAACCAGACAAGGTTTGTACCAAACCGGTACCAAGCCTGAAGTATTTTTACGTGCATAACTTCCTTTATGCCAATGTTTTTTTCCTCTTTGTGTGATACTAATCTGTCTAGACTCTGTTTGCAGTAAACACTCCCCCTAACTGCATCTCAGGCAGTTGTCAGATGGGCTGTGCTTTTTCTGTGTGTATTAAAGTGGGGATCATTCTTCTGGAAACAATAGAATACAGCATGCAAACATGTGAGAAGTATATCCTCTTACATACAGACTGAAAATTTAGCTTTTTCTATAGGTTGTCATATACTAATACTGGGGATGATACAAATATTTCATGTTCTCATTTGGTTAGTAAATTAAGATTCCTCTGTTAGAACATATTCCAGCTGTTTTCAAAAAAAGGTGGTTTTTTTCTCTTGCATCTTTCATAACAATAATGATGGAGTATTTCTATCTAGGTTTACTATGTCCTATTTACTGAATGTTGGTTTTCCTGGAAAAATGGAGAAGATGACGTGAATTTAAAGTTTAAACTGCACTGGTATCCAACTCAGTCAGTACAAATTTGTTCAAATGCAATCATCTTTGCCTATTCATGGTGACAAACAGTGGCTGATCCCTGTGCTCAAAACTATTTGTGGAGATCTAAGGAGAAAAGAGTTCCTGAGGTTGGTCACACACAGTCCAGCCACTTGTGTGTACCTTGCCGTGAAGGATTACT
>NW_008239054.1:1084919-1104015 GCF_000691975.1 Corvus brachyrhynchos | reverse complement strand
TGTTGATGCAGACTTTCAGAATGACCACAGTGGGCCTCCCGTTCAAGATATTTGTAGAGATAATTTATGTGACCAGCCAAGGAGATGTAACTGTTGGTTATCAGAGCAAGGGAAAAAAACCTCAGGCCCTCGCTGTGAAGCTTATTAGGAAGAGCTTTTATTGGCCTCTAGATGACACTGTGCACCTAACACTGTACTTATTCTCTAAGCCTGAAATACTGGTCCATCTACCCCTTCCCTTCTCATTGCAATTAAGAGCAGTTACTGTCTGTTTTTAACAAGCATTCACAACCCTGAAAGAAGTAAATGGAAGTCTTCTTTTTATATTCAAAACAATTACAAAAAAATTAATCTGAAAGGTAAAAGCCAGTAGTGCTATCATCATGGCTATTTGAATGCTTATTTTGCTTTATCACCAAATTTTGGATTAATGCAGTAATTCCTGCTTCAATTGACATTTCCTCACAATGCCTAGGATGCTGTGAGGCTGGAAAGAAGGTTCTCCAGCATTTCTCTTCTTGAATGTGTATTTACAGTCTGGCTTTAAAAAATTATCTTTGAGCCAAAAGCTGGCATTTAGGAGCAAAGCATATGTGTAAATATTCAAAACTTGTATTGAAAACAGATGAGTTGTGGAGGATTTTGCTTTTGGGTTTAGTTCATTTGTTTTTCCTAAGCTACTGGCTGAGTAAAAAGGAAAAAAAAAGGAACTCAAACAACTGACCAACCAAAAGAACTCAATGTGAATTTTTTTGCAGAATTTGTTTGTCTAGTTCACAATAATTGCTTTTTTTTCCTACTGCACTGAAGAGGCAGTCCCAGGCATCACTAGGACTGCTACTCTGTACTTATCTTGTCAGTTATGTCTGGCAGAGATGGATTGCAGAGGGCAGCATTTAGGACAATCATTAAAGTGTTGCACAAATGGGATAAATCCTTACATCATCACATTTCAACGATATTGCAAGCAGAGATGCAAGTGGTAATCCTCACTGACACCTTCTATGAAGAGCAAAACAGCAGCAAATGGAAGAGTGATAACTCAAAACCTGAAAAAAACCCCTAGTAGAATAGTATGCAATATAGATTTGGTACATGTAATGTTACCCCATCAATGTTGGGAAAGTGACTGTCAGTTTTCTAAGAAAATTGAAGCTTAAGCACTGATTTGCTCCAAGTTACATCAGCTGTAGTTTTATCAGGGGAATTAACATGTCTAATATATCTTCCCCCCTTTAAGCTAGCTGGTATAATAGACATGGTCCTGGATATATGATGATACGGAAACATCATGCAATTGCAGTCCCTTAACCCAAACAGAGTTTGCACGTACCCAGAAGGCGTGGGATAAAAAACTTCATAGCTGACTTGTGCGAGGGAGAATATACACTGGCAGGTAGTTTAGTCACAGTCTGTAGGTGTTGGGAAATGGGAATCTAAGCATCTTGCCAGAACCCCTTTGGGCTTCTCCAGGTTTGCCTGGGAAGGGGTTCATAGTGTGTGGCTTGGATCTATGTTCAAATGTAATACCTTTCATTCTTTTGCATTAATGGAAAGTAGCAGTTTCTCCCTGAGTGAGAGAAGATAAGGGAGGAATTGAGCTTTTATTCTATTATAATGAATACAGTATGTATATGGCTGTGATATGATTTTAGTTAGTTTGTTCTAAATCCCTCCTCTACGCTTGTGCTGTAGGTTTACTGCTTATTTAGCTTCTTGGATAAGAGAAGCAGCTTTTTAATTAAAGAGGAAACACTTTGAGTTTTTTCCTCAAATGCTTTATAAAACTCTACTGTTTTCTTTAGGTTTTTTTTTTTCCTTTCATACACGTTACTATTTAGATGGTATCTCTATTTCAAATGACCCTGGCTTAACTATGAAGAGTTTTCTAATTTTTGCATACTGGTAACAATAGGCAGAGGCAAGAGAAAGGCTGTTGGAAATGATGTCTAACTTCTTCAAAATCTCATATTAATAATTATTATTTAATATCTTTTTGAATTATTGGGAAAAACCAGCAGATTTTGAATGGAATGGCTGAATACTGATATTAACTTGAGAGTCATTGAAAATAACACTAAAGGACAGAACATAATAAAAAGGTTTTGGGAAGATTAGAAAGGTGGGCAGGAAGATGAGAAAATGAGATTCATCTCTTGAAAATGCAGACTGTGGGAAAGTGGAGCAATCTCAGTGGAAGGCAGGAACCTTAAGAACTATGGTGACAAATGAGATTTGTAGCTGATAAGAGGCAGTAAATTAAGTACAGCCTCACAATGAGGTAGGTAGGCCTCCCTAGGAAGTGCTAGCATATTTTGCAATGTCATGGTGTAGGACAGTAATAAGTCTATAGATCTCTACTGCATTTCAAATGAGGCTAGAAATTTGAAAGCATTTAAATTCAGCTCTGAATGGGAAGGGACACAACAATACCAGTTTTTCTTATAGAAAATGATATATCCTTGTAAAAATATCTTGTAACTCTTATGAATTTCTTCTTTTCATCTTCCCTTCTTGATCCTTTTGAGCAGTGAAAGTGGGTAGGAGAGCAACCTCATTGCATATAATCTTTTTTCCCACTCATGTCATCTTAAATTTGTCACTCTTCCTTCAGTTATGCTTTTAGTTTTACTACAGAGTCACTGGCTATCAGCACTTCTAGTGCTAGCCCTGTCAGACCTGTAGAGTTCTTATTTATAGCTCCTTCTTAGGACATGCTGTTTCACCTGATTGCTCTGTTCCTATTCCCTGTGGCTCTGCAGCACTTGGAGTTTGAATGGCAATGCCAGTTTATTGCTGCTCTCTAAACTTGTGGTAAGAGAAATCCCAGCCCTGCAAAAGACAGACAGGATACTTCCAGTGCTGAGTTGTGAAGCTCATAAGGTGCTGCACAGACAGAAAGGTTGCACCTCTAAGGATGGGTTGGTACCTGCATGTGTGGTGGAGAAGAGCTCTTGGATGTGGGAAAGAGGAATCCTGGCTTTTCATTTCAGTACCAAGTCAATGTGCTTCAGAGGATATTTCTATTTGTTGTTCTCTTCTTAATGTTCTTCTTGCTCTTGCAGTTTACTATTTTTTCAGGAGTTGTCACAAATTTATAAGAGATGTATTTTTATGTTGAGCTTGCCCAGCTTCTTTTATTGGCTGTTAACAGTAAAACCATACAATTTTGAGGAAAATCTGTTGCCTTTTCAAGTTCCCATTCTCACAAATTGTCTTACATAAAGTCACTTAGAAGTACAAAGTGTCATTTCATACAGGAAAAAGGGGAAATGAATAGGGTTTTGCTTATACTGTATAATGTGAAGCCAAATGTGTTTTAAAACTGTTCAGCCATTAAAAATTGAATAATGCTTGGGCTGCTCATAAAAGTTGCACACTCTTTTCCTCAATATTTCTGTTAAAGCTGTTACACTGTTTCCATTTGTTCCTTGAAAAACCCTTGACCTCTTCATGCATACAGATTAAAAAAAAAATGGAAAAAAAGGTAACCATCAATGCAGTCCTTAACTTTCGTATGCGATGTATTTCCACTAAGCTTGTGTAAGTCATAAAACTAAAAAGTTTTCTGACTCAATTTTCTATTTAAAAAAATGATCATGGTGAGTGACAAAAAGACCTCTGATATTTCTGGAGTTTTGGGAAGGGTTTTAGCTGGGGACACTTCTCTAAATTTCATGAGCACTGACACTTTCATACAAAAAATCAGTTTGAAATTTTTCTATTTTTTTTTAAGAGAAACAAATTTTGTATTTAACAAATATAAAATGCTGATGGCGGTTTTAATATACATGTTTTTAAATTAGGGTGAGTTTTATCTCAGGCACAATATGTTTCTGAGCTCAAACCTGAATTATTTACACAAACCATTTTAAAGCTACCTACATTATCAATATTGCATATTTGTTAATTATTACTGATTTGCATTCTGATTTTGAGCTTCCTTTTAATTGATCTTTGGATTATATCATTAAGCCCAAATCTGAACTTAACTTCATTTAAACTTCATTGTTTCATAATACTTCATTCTTTGCTGATTTTAATACACACACACACACCCCCCAAAAAAAAGCTAATGCTTTCCTGAAAAATTACTGGATTTGTATTTGACTATAAAAATAAGATTTGCCTTTGAAGACAATTGTGACATATTACTATAATGTCTTACCCACTTACAATTTTTAGACTGTGCTTTTCACCTGCTCTGAATTCATTAACATGTTTGTCTCCTTTTGAACATTTGTAAAATGTTAAGGAAATTGAGCTAAAGCTGTATGTAGGTCACATTTATCTGACCTTTCCTTTCTTTTGCAATTATTTTGTCAGACAGCTATAGCATATATTTAGTGTATAATTTTACATTGATCTTGTTCTGTAATTTCCAGTCTCTTCAATAAAAACAAACAGAATATAATTTTCAAACAAGTGAAATTCTGAAAATGCTCCACAGTATACTCAGTGTAAATTTTCCAATTCATTGTGCATTTTGATATCTGCCAGTCAAGCTAAAAGAGTAAATATGCAGATAGCTCTAAAAAGTCGTCATCCTCTGTAAAGGCAGGTTATTTACCTAGTCAGATGAAGCATACATTTTGTAAGCTAAGTTGAAGTAGGAATATTATAAGTTGAGAGTCTCAGGTACTTCCTGTTCTTTGGGAAATGCTTTTTAACAGTAAAATATTTCTCCATTCCTACCTCTTGTTTGCTGCTCAGTTGTGGGAAACGTGTCCCCAGCCCCCACATGAAATATCCCTCTGCTCTGTGTACAGCTTCCTTATACAGTATTTTCATCTTGTCTATTATGATAATCTCAACTTTTTTCCTGTCTCTTTCTCACAATCTCCACTCGTGTTGTTGTCTCTCAGTATCCTAATCCAGTTATTGTGCCATTGCCAGCGTAGATAGTACCTCTTTTCCTTGTGCTGAACCTATGCTGTTTTCACCCACCATTGGCAGATTAATTAGGGGGGAAATTGTCCCAATCTTACAAACCACCATGGCCAATACATACTGTTATCACTTTTCCAGGAAGCCTGGGATGGGTAGTATTTGTTTTTCTTTGTATTTTCACTATTGTGTTATGTAACTTCAAGAGAAGAGTGACCACATTTTCCCAAAATGCCTGGTAGCAAGGAGATTACACAGCATCCTCTGGCTTCTAGGGAGAGCCTTGTCCCTCACGTTCAGTTGTCTGGACCTCTGCTTCGGCTTCTGTGTGGGGATTTGCCTCTGTATCTTTTCTACCTGCTAATCTTGTGGCACCTTGGGAGCTTTTCTGCCTACAACAGTCTTGGCTGCCCCCCAGAAAATGAACAATGTTGTTTGCTCTTCAGGAAATCACAGATTTTACTGAAGCAAAGCTTAGCAGCAAGTACTCAACTGGAAGGACATGCTGGCCCCAGGGAGAACTGATTCTAAACCTGCCTCGCTTCCCCATATTCTCTCTCATCATGTTGCTTAGAAGTTTCCATATTTAAAATGTAAGCATGCTAGAATTATACTTCACATTTTAATAAAATTTGGATTTTTGGGTTATCTCTGAGGAAAGACTTATAAGAAGATGTAGATAATCTTGCTTTACTGCTCTAAATGACTTAGTGTCCCATTACAGAATCAAAATGTTGCACTGTGCATGTGGAAATAAAAAATTTCAGATGTTGGTAGCTAGAAGATATTTTGTAGAATCATGTACCTATTTGAGAGGAGATTAAGTCCCCATACTAAAGTGGAGTCTCCCTTGCTGGGTGTGAAGTGACTGCTCTTAGCAAACTAAGCCATTCTAGAGCTGGATAGAACAAGAGAAATACGTTTTCACCTGGACTTTCTGCAATGTGCCATGGTGTTTCCCAGGTAATCTGGAGTCTGAGGGTCTCTTTGAAATTGATGTCTGTTCTGTTTTTTTCCCTTTGATTATCCCTTTTCTTTTGCATGGAAGTCAAGGCACTGAGATAGGGGGAGAAATCAGCACTTTGCTGTGTTTCATCTTGAGTTATAGTCATTATATGAGTATGCTGTGACAGGAGAGGGAATTAAGGCAGGCACTTGGGTATGGAAAACTGTCTCAGATGGCTTAATTTACCAAGGTTAAAGCCTTCTACGGTATGATCTTAATACTAAGAGAGCAGTACTGCTCTAATGATTGACATTTTACCTGACTTCTCAATGCCTATTTACAACACCTAGGTGGGTATAAACACTGTAGGTGATTCAGGCAGAAGCTTAAACACATGCTTTTTAGGTCTGTGAGTAATCCAACATTGGTTTTGGTAAGACTCAAAACACTTGAATGCTTTTCTGGACTGGAGCCTGAGGTTAAAATCATGGTCTCACTGAAGTGACCGGGGGTGTATGCACAAATATTTATCCATATGAAATGGACAGAGAAGAAAACATAAAAAGACACTTGGAGAACAGAGGTGGAGGGTTAATTTTCTTATTTCAGCTGTTTTCTTCTACTTTGTTACTGTTTCCTTGGTATTACTGTGTGGATGCTCTTTCCTTATCTATGAAAGATGTTATAAATAATATCTTAACAGTCATTTTTGGCATTTGAATCAAAAAGTCTGGAATTATTAGATCAAGAAGTTTTGCCTTATCTTCAAATGTAAGTAATCCTTATATTCTGAAAAAAATGTGTTAAGAAAATAGTACTTTTTAATGATAAAGTATTCTTATTTTTTTCCTAATGATCCAATTTGCTGGTATTCTTATGTTCTGCATGCTGAGCAAAGAAAAGAAAGTGATTTTGTGAAGAAAAACCAAAAGAATGCCATGAGACACCATGAAAAAAAAAACCCTAATCAACCAACCAAAATTGTCAAACCAAACCAATGGATTGTCAAATAACATAAGAAGATTCCAAAGCCAATTAGGACATCACTGGCAGAAGAAACCTGTGAATTAGGGTTACCATCA
Source organism: Corvus brachyrhynchos (assembly GCF_000691975.1). Taxonomy (NCBI): domain Eukaryota; kingdom Metazoa; phylum Chordata; class Aves; order Passeriformes; family Corvidae; genus Corvus; species Corvus brachyrhynchos. The sequence goes on along the minus strand of NW_008239054.1, from coordinate 1,097,100 downwards.
CCTTCTTATGCTTATACACTGGAAGGTAAAAAATTCACTTTTAAAAGATCTTCCATAAATTAGCAAGATAAAGTATAAATTGTAATCAGGCAGCTTGTCAACCAGGAAATAATTATGGTGAATTGGCTTGATTGAAAGCAGCATTTTTCTGCCTTGTTTTTCTGTGATGGATATGAATAAATGCCAATAATTCTTAAACACATAGATAACAATTTAACTTTCTAGTACAAGTTAATACCTCTAAAACTAATTAGCTTGCTTCAAAGCATAGTAAATGTTGCAGATCAATAATAATTTAATTCCTAATGTAACACATACATGCATATTTCTGTTAGAGAGATAAGTACCAAGTGGATCAGAAGACACTACTATCAATTCACATTATTTTCTTTATATTGCAGCTGTGAATCCAGATGTACTGACACATCATCATCCTTAATGAAGGTCAGGGTCTGGACTACCAAAGGCAGTTGAAGAAAATTCCACGTACTCTAGAAAGGCCAAGATTTCTCTCAGTATGCTCAATTTAATCATGGCTATATGTACATATTAATAATTTAAACAGTCATCCGTAAGCAGAATGATTTCTTGCTAGTGCAAGTTCCTCTAACATAGAGCTTCTCTGAACACTGCATAGACATGGTTTTAAGAAGCTTTTACCACTTTACATGAGGCACTTAATCCCTTTAAAAAAAAGTGTTGTGTATTATGAACAAATTCACGTAATAGAAATTGCCTTAATTTACATTAGGTGATTTAGATACATAGGTGTAGCTGTTTATGTCAGCTGAGGATGTAGGACTAAGTTTATTTTTCCTATCCCTATATCCACAGCATTTTAATAGATAATATTTATAGAAATAAAAGCTATGAATATTTTTTACACTGGATAAATATAGGATAAAAAAATATGTAAACTGTGTAACAAGCACATAGAAAATGCAAACCCATCTGTCCATGTGTGATTTATCTATTAAAAGAGAAACAAAAACTTTGTGTGCATAGAATCCTAGGTGTTGCTGTGATCTGACTTCCAATACAATCTACAGTGTGTGGTTGTGCTATTTTTATTCCCTTTTTATAGACTACAATTCAGTCAATAAAGTTTGAAAAAACTTCAATTAGAAAAACCTCCAAAATAATTACATAGCTACAGTGTACAACTTTGTTGTGATCTCTTTGAATGTCTTGGCTTTTACTAAAGGAATCAAAGGGAAAGAAATTATCATGATATGACTGTTACTGATATCCTCTCTCTTGGGGGTTCTGGCGACTTAGAGTTATCAAAACTACTTATTGATAAGGCGCAGGCACCATATCAGCTACTAAGCTTATCAGACTTCAGCTGACTCCACTGCATTAGCAGTTACTGTGCACAGCCAGGAGGGGATTAAAGCAGCCTCCTGTTCAGTGTGCACCTCTGGGCTGGCTCTAGGGATCTGAGCAGTATTCTCACCCAAATGTCCAGTGCAATCTTTGTGAAAGGTGCACCTGAGAATCTCCCACAGGCGTCTGGGTTGATTTTGAAACATTATAGTTTTTCTCTGATCTCGGTGAGGGAAATGGCAACCTCCCTATGGCAGGAGAAATGCTTTTCGGAATGTTTGTATAGCCCTAGGCCCATAGAGTACCTACACTCCAGTGATATTTAAAGATACTCATACTTTCTGTTATAACAAAAAAATGAAGTAGTTTTAATCCCAAAGCTAATGAGGGCTGGTTGCTGCTTATCTCTCAGCTTCATATGGCTAGGTTTTCTGATACCCCATACAGGGAGAGCACTCTCAGCCATATGACTGCGCTTGAGACATTCTTGTAATGTCTTTCCATGGTGCCTCAGAAGGATGGCCTCCAGCTTCTCCTCCAGTTAGGGGTTTTCTTGCATTCTTTTGCCAAACTTGAGAGAACTTCATATCTTTGGAACCTCATTTGCTTATCTGTTTTGACTGAAATTTGCTAAGAGGCTTCAGAGTAGGGAGAGAGCCAGCAACATGCAAGTGCATGCACACATGCACATGTGCCAAGAGAGTCAGAGAGTTCACAGTCTTCAGAGCTTATGTAGCAAACCAGGTTTAAAAGTAAGCTAACATCACTGTACACCTTGTATTCAAGCCAGCATATTTTTGTTAATTTCTTTTAGCTCAGACATTGATTTCACACTCACTGGGACTCTCGTAAATGACTGCCAGAGAACTTCTGGCTAAAACATCTGTATTAGTTCAGAATTACTGGGTTTCATGGTTTCCATTTACTGAAACTCTGTTATCTCCTACCATTTCTGCAATGGGTTTTAGGTTAGAATCTCTGCAGTTATTTTAGATTTCAGGATGTCAACCCAGTTGTTTTTCATTTTCTTTTAAGGGAAAAACTGTCACTTTGATGTGTTATGAGTTTCCCACATTGAAAAGTCTTCACAGCAAAATATTTAGACTAGCTCATGATTCCTGTCTTAGGGCCCTTGTTAGATGTAAGAGCAAACCACTGTCTTCACTTTAACTTTGCCTCATGGGGCACAGAAAAACTGCTGTTCATCTGACCAGTTTTAGGCTATATATAAAATACTAGTTCTTATCTTCTAACAAAAACTCTTCATTATTGGTATCTTCACAGGGTCAGACTGTGATGGAAGACACAGGGCATAAAGAAAGGAGGCATGGACAAACAGATAAAAGAGGTAGGGAAGAAAAGTAAAAAAGCAATCCTTTCTTGCTATCTTTTCTCCAGTCTCTCTTCATCTGAAGACCAGGAGAAAAATATTACACAGATATAGCTCCTAAGGGCACAAACAGGACATTTATTTGGTGTGTGGCATTCAGGTAAAAAGGTGAGAGATTTTAGAAAGCTTTTCAAGATGAATGGCTCCATAAGGTTCTGAGGGCATTGGTGGAAGGGTTTAAAAGGTAGAATTCACAGTAAATTTTAACTTCAGTTATTTCAAAATCCTTTATAGGATGCTGTTGCTTTCATATTAGAAGGAGGATGGGCATGTGAAAGAAAACTGAAGCAAGAGCCCTGTCGGAGGAATCCAGGTAGTTAAAGAACTGGAGACCACATTTAGTAGGCTCAACTTTATGCACTGTATTAGCAGGACCTTGTTCTGACTCAAAGCTCCCAGAAATATAGCTGTTACCATCAAAGTCTCTGAAAGTAACAATAACAACAGCTGCAGCAGCAGCAGCAACAACAATGCCATAATAATAATAATGACAATAATAATAATAATAATAAATCAGAAGTTAGATTCTGGTACCACCATCCCAAGCAACAATAACAACAACAGCAAAAGCAACAGCAACAATAGTAATAATAATTATAGTAATAATAGTAACAACAACAATAGTAATAATAATAATCATAAAAATAGTAATAATAAAATTCCAGAAGTCAGATTCTGGTACCACCATTCCAAGAGGCTCAAATGGATGAGGGAGGAGAGAAAAGATAATCCCAAACCCCAACGTGATTACAAAAGCTTTTTTTTCCCCCCCTCAGGAGCAACAAGTAAGGCTGAGATAAGTGTGCCAGGTCAAGATTCACTGGGTTTTATTGAATTGCATTGTTTTATGTAATGTGTTGAAAAAATGAAAACCTGCTGAAATTTGAAAGGCATACACTCTCCTTTCGACTGTAAATAGCTCATGGTTACTCATGAATGCACATTGGAGGAAAAGATGGAAAGATGACCTGTGGAATGGGAAGAAAAAAATACCAGAAAAATCCCCATTCACATTTTACTCTACATGCTATTTACCACAAAAAAAAAAAAAAAAAAAAAAAAAAAAAAAAAAAATCTGCTTTTTATTACATGGAAGTTTTTCATCAAGTATCACTCAGGAAAACTACTCTGTGTATACTCTTATCACAAAAAAAAAAATCATTTTAGCTTTCACATATATTATTTTTCCCACTTTATTTTGCAGATACAAGGTTAGTCATTTAATTGATCTTGCCTGTGTTAGGGAAAAAAAAAATCCACAGGATTTGAGGTTAGATTAGGGAAGATGGTACAAGAGGTAGCCTGAAGTTTAGTACAACTTATCTAGTTTGCAAGACTGACTTGGAGCTCACATATAAGTTAACATATACATTTCAAACAGGAAGAGGATTTTACATAAAATGCAAATGAGTGAAGCTGTACATAAAAAAATTGTACCCTGTATATGCAGTTCATACAGTGTATAAACTTGCAGGCGTGTCTCTTTGTATAATATGTAAAATGTTGAGGAAATTTGAATATGTTTTTCTGTTTATCGAAGTCTGGAAGAAATTGGGCTGAGAATGACTACAATAGCTCATTTTGGGGAAGGTGTTAAAATGAAATTATGAGATTTAATTACCAATTACTGTTTTTCATCAGCAGCACAAAAACACCAATGGTCAAATTACTTCAGATGAACAGACACATTATTTTATATGATCCAAAAATGGGTTTTGCCATTTGGCATGTTTAATATAAATAACTGTAAATTTAGTTTTAAATCATTCTGAAGAACTAGATTAAATGTTCATGTTAAGAAATGTTAAAATGAAGCTTCACTCCTTGACAAGCCTACGCCCCCCCTAAAAATCTCCCAGCAGACAAACAAACAATAACAACAACAAAAAAGAAAACTAAGCCAAAAAAATCCAACCAAAAAAAAAGATTAGAAGGCTGGGACATCAGGAATGAGCATTTTATCAGACTGAACCAGGATAATTTCTGTGAAACCACGTTTAACTTTAGTAGAAAAGTAAAGAGGTTGTAAGGACCACAACAGGAATATAAAGGAAAATTTGAGTTTCGTTGTGATGCTGTATGTACACACACATCTGAGACCAGGAAGCATAAAAGAGGTAAATTTGCTGCCACTGATGTCCTCTGTACTTTAAAGGAGAAATTAAAAACAGATCAGAGAATCTTCATGACTGGTGTCTTGGGAAGAACCACACCTTGGATGCATTTTTTTGCTTAATCTACGGGGTGTAAGCAAGACTTGAAATCAAAGCGTGTAGGACAAGCTCTGTGTCTGAACATAACATGATGAGGCAGAGCTGTTCAGCTGTGTTGAAATTACTCCAACTTACGGGGATAACATAATGACAGCCTGTAACTGGTCTTGGGAAATATCTGGCTGAAGGAGAAGTGGTCAGTTTACCAAGGAGTGTTTGGTGAAGTGAAGATAATGTGCTGAATGTAACCAGGCTTGATTATAGTGCAACAGTTCTGGTGACCCATTGCCTACTGAACCAGAAGCAAACCAGGGTTTTCACAGTGGCTGTTAATGGTATCAGGGTCACAGGCATGACACTGACACCTTATTCACACTGGAGACTGTGTGAAATTTAAAAGAAAATATTATCTGGTACTTGGCAATAATTAACACTCAAAACAGTCTTTAATGGAATTAATGTGTTGACAGTATCTTCTACAGTCAAAGTATTTGTTTGGCTAAATGAACCAGCTAAACACTATTCATCTTGTTGTGGTAGCGTGCTCCAGGCAGTGAAAGAATGGTGCCTTCTGCAATGCTAACTGAGTGGAACAAATTCTTGGACTTGGGTTTTCTACAATTACAGCTTCAAGGGAATTTAAGTCTAGCTGTAGACTCTGGTTTGGGCACCATATGTCATGTTAATGAGGTCATGGTTCATTAGGGGACCTTATCCCAGCAATGCGTTTGACAGTCTGGTATGTCAGAACACCATCAAGAAAACAGTTTGATTAAATAGCTCAGATGAAAATGACCTGCTGACAAAGGTGAAGTGTCAGCAGAGAAGAGATTGTAATGGAGTTGCACAGTGAGGAGGAACCAGCCAGCCATCTTTTTGAACCAGAGGTCAGATGGCATGCCATGAATATTGCTATAGATACCTGATGATGCTGATAGCATGAACTTTTATAATCTTGTGCTTACATGAAGTTGCTGTGATATTATCTCGAGATGTGTTCAGCTTTGAACTTGTTTTCTCTGATTTATTTAATTTTTAAGTATTACAGTTCCTCTCCTAACTGACAGAAACAGGATAGTTTTAGTATTTGCCCCATTTGGTAGTGTAGAAAATTAAAATTTAAAAAGGCATGTTCAGTGGGGGGAGAAGGCATGTTCGGTGGGGTGAGAGTTGGACTTCACTTCAAGATGATGTGTCAGTGCTTTCATGCTAATCTAGGATTCGCAAGACTTAGTTTATTCCCCTGACTGGTCACATGCCTGCCATATAAACAAATCACTGGGCCTGATGTTCCATACAGAAATAAATGGTGGAGTTGGGATGCTTAGAACATCTAATTAAACCTGACTGCGGGACTAATGAAGCTTTTCTGACTTGTAGTAATAAAGCTAGCTGCCTTGTCTTATGTCTAATTACCCTTCCTCTCCAGCCCACCCCTTCTGACTAACAAGTCTATGGAGAGCAGAGTGCCACAGAAAAGGGATGTTTTCTCCTTCTGTCTATTCTCAGATTCTGGCTTTCCCTTTCTCAAGCTATCTGGCTTTCTGCACACTCCTCCCAACATTTTTCATGCAGGCCTCTAGGTGTGTCATTAATCCTTTGCTTTGGAAACCTGCTCTTTACTCTTCTCCAGATAATCTACCTCGTCAGCTAAGCAGGCAGTCACGTTGGGGGTTTAAAAAACAAAAAAGCAGATTTTGTATCATATCTCATTCATGGCCCAGAACTGTCTGCTGAAGAGACTACTTACTCCAGTGAAGGTACTTCATCCAGCTCCTCTGCTGTGGAGTTTAGTGAGGGGGGCACAAAGTAGGAGTACTATAGAGCTGAGCCCTTCAGATGTGTCCAGATAGATCTCCATGCAGCTTGTGAGTGATATGCTCAGAAAGAAGCAGTAACTCAGACAAAACGTGCCAGGGGACTTCACATACTTGTAGAAGGCTTTTCACAGCTTCACTATTAGATACTTTGCTGAAATTCCTCCAAAGTCCTGTTTTGAAGTTGGGTAGCTTTATTCTTCCCTTGACTGTCTGTGAAAGAAAGTGTTGTCTGTTCTATTCTTTTACCATGAGGGAGTTAAAAAGATAAGATAAAAACTTGGTTTTTTTGTGATTCAGTTAGTCCTTTCTTTGATCTTGGGAAGGTACAGCTTTTTTTGAAATGCACCGTTTGTTTGTTATGAATTTGGAACTGCTCATTGCTTAAAGCTAGCCTGTTTTTTGATATGAAGCCTCTGTTCCACATGTCAAAAGAAAAAAAAACCCAGTGTACTACTGTTTACTGATTGGTGCCAACTGTAATTATATGCTTGTCTACATGGGGAAGTTGGCCTATTTGAAATGTTAGAGAAATACTATTTGACCTCAAAATGTTCTTGAATTTTTCTTCAAAGATGTCTCCTCATGAGACCTTATTTCTAGTATATTTTCATTATTTGCCATAGGAAAGAAACAATTGGTTTTTCTGTTAGGTTTTTTCCCAATATACTGGAGCAAATTAAAGGTAAGTTATGATTTTTTCCAGCAAGATAGCTTTTCTGCTTTGTCTTTGAGCACCCTTTCTTTCTCTTGTTTACTTCCACAGACCTTGCCTTCAACTGCTTTTTTTCATTTACACAGATACTGTAGTCTTTTGAGAAATGTCCTGGAGTGGCATTCTTTTTCTCCCTTGTCATCTTTATTTCTCTGTGTATTTTCCTAAGAAAAGTATAATTATGAATGATCTTAGGCAGAAATAGAATCTAGCCAATATTCTAAAAGTTCAGAGGGGTTGCCAGGAGGTAATCATAGAATAAAACTCCCCAAATTTCAGCATTAATCAGCTATGAGAATTTTGTTCAGGATCATCTATCTGCTGAAAAGCTTGATTATTCCTTTATAGAGCAGTAAAATCAATAGAACTGCTCTGTTGTGAAACCTCCTAAAATGAAAATAAAGCCTAGAAAAATAACTTGTTTTCCATTTACACTGTATACTGTCTTTTACACTGTATACACTGTATTTTACCTTGAAGGTTTTTGTTACTGTTGGCTCCCTTTTTTTAACAAATGGAGCAGATAATTTTCATTTTTACTTCTGGAAATGCTTCTTTCTTCTATGACAAGTATCCTAGCATATCTTCACAGGACAGTCATCTCGTGCTACCTTTTAAGTCCTTGAGCTGACACTGAGCCATCAAGTGGATCTCTCTGCCGAACACCACCACACTGGGAAGAGATGCTTTCTAAGTCACAGATTTCTGTACAGTCTGTGCAGTCACATTCATTTGAGGGCCACACTTAGGAGGTGCAGAACTAATTACATCAGGTGTAGACTTGCTATGATTCAGGCGTGCAATTCTTCACACTTAGTTCCACAAGGGACTAGCTACAAGTTCTTCAGTTAACACTCCATTTAGCACTACGTAGCAACTGAACCAGCGTAGTGGGTTGAACCCAAGTTGATGGACTTTGTGTGCTTGATGCTTAGCTGCATCAAACCACAACAACCAGGTAGATTTCTTAGAAATATAATAAATGTAGTCTGTGTTGATTTAGTTTTGCTGCTATATTGCACCAAAAAACTGCTTAACTTATTCCCCACTTTCTATCCTGGATCTCTTTCATTAGAAATTTCACTACAGAATGGACACAGTAGAATTGAGAGTCTCTGAGATTTGGCATAAGATAGGTGATTCCTGCTTTTTTTTTTATGAATCTGGATAATCCTTGTGAAAGATCCCAGTCTTTGGGTTGTCATTTTTGTTGTATTCCTTCAGGAAATTTGTTCCTGTTAGCTTATTAGTGGTAGAAAATACCAATAAAAGCTTTGGAAGCTGTTACTTGACCTCAAAGCTGAACTTACCTCTTATTTCACTGTATTTAAAATTGAATCACACAACTTTGCTTTTCTGTGTGGCTTTTTACATGCGTTTTATTTCACCTGAAATAGTTAATAACCAGCATATGCCATGAGATGCAGGCACTATGTAACACTGCTGAACTTTTCCAAAGCAATTGTCTTATTTCATATTTCTTGCCTGGAATCGTTGAAAATATATTTACAATGATATGCAGGTGTGGGCCAAGGTCTTACCATGGGGATCTTTCTCTGGGTCTTATTTTATTGTTATGTATATTAGAGCAAGAAACTGACTGTGTTTGTCAAGGCCAAAGAGTCTTCAAGCAGCACGTCAGTGTTGTAGTAGGGTTGGTATGAGGGTATATTGTGGGATATAGAAGCCTACTGAAGTTACAAAAGACCTGAATTATTTTCCTTTACCTAATTAGCAGCGACCACCTATCCTATATTTATAAGCACTTTTAAACTGTCTTACTGTGAAGTCTATGAGATTAACCCTAATCAAGAGTTTCAAACTGCTTCCAACAGTGATTTTAGGAAGTCTTTTTAATCTAAACTAGATGTAAATGACAGGGAGTGTTCATTCAGTCAGTTGTGGCATTTCAGCTGGGCGGTGGTAATTAACAACCAAGACAAGAACAGATTCTTAAATAATTTCTTAGGCATAATTGCCCTGTGAACCAAGTCTATTTTGGTGCAGCTGACAGAGTGCATAGGTTCTTGTTTGATAGATAATATATTTTTTTCACAGTAATAAACCAGTATTTGTGTTTTATTACTGTAGCTTTATTTTGTTGTATGACATGCTACATATACAAGAAAGACTAAAATATAATTAAAGAAAAATACCAACATTTGTAGAAATTACATGAGGTGCACCATTTCACCAGTGCAAGCATAGTACTTAAAAAACTTTCCTTAAGCTTTCAGCCAAAATCTGATTTTCTATTTTTCATGGGCTGAAATCAGTAAAAATAAAGATTGAAGACAGTAATCTTGTAACAATTTTTCAGAGAGTGACAATCAGAAAAATTGTATTATATATAGTACACAGATTTGTAGTGCATGTTAGAAGGTTTGGCAGAAGGTGGGGGGGAAGAGGATAACCTGTGAGTGGAAACTGTAAGGAAGATTTATTGTATTAATATCACATTTCAATGTTTCTTCAAAGTAGACAAGTTATTCATTTTTAGGATTTTGCCTATTAGACGTATTGTTACTTATTTTATTGACATCATGATTAGTCTTACTCCAATGCCAAGTATGAACTTTCACTTCTTGGGAAAAAAGTAATTTAGCTAGGTTTCAGGTTTTCAGAAGATGATGAGTTGGAGAGAAATTTCTCAGAGCCAATAGCAACACCATGAAATTACATTAGTTAAAGTAAATTATACTACCACAAGCAGATTTTCTTGTATTGCTGAATTATTAGTCTGTAGTTTGTTATTTCTCCCCTTCTTCTCTCACACTTTGAGAGAACTGGGAGGTGACATGCTCATATATTAAGAATTGTCTAAGAGAGGAAAATATAAGCTTTGCTTGTGTGCTGATAACCTGACAGGATAGCATACCCATGAAAATTACTGAAAGAGACTGATGGAACTTTAAGTCTCATGTTCCAGGGCCTGAGAGAGGTTGTTTTGCTGAATAAGGTAGCTTTGGGATGACAGTCTAAAAATTTACTTGGAAGCTATAAATTGGCTTACATGCAGGTGTCAGCTGCTCTACTCACCATACAGACACTGAGCAATAGGGGACAAAATCTCTTTATACAGATTTTGGGGTTGTCAGTATTGGAAACAACTGCTCAACCTGCTAATGCCAGGTTATTACCACAGTGTAGAAGAACAGTAATTTAAAATAATTGGCATTTGTAAGATAGATTGAGTTTCTACTATTTTTCTCGTTGCTTACCTGATGTGAGAATAAGACTGTTGGGGTTTTATTTTAATCGAGAAGCTTCCAGTCGCTCTCCATGTTTGTCTGTCTCTCCCCCTCTCTGTCTCACACATACACATGCACACACATGAGTAATTTGAAAATTACTAGTACAGCCATCAAGACAAGGAGGCTGCAACACTTTAATTTGTAGCCTGCTCCCCTTTTCATACCAAAGACAGCATTTAAGGTAAAAGAGCTGTCTATCAATTTTGCTGTTTCAACTTGCGTCTGAAATGAACTTCCAGTCTCTGGGACAGGTGCCCATTGCAGGGATGTCTTGTGAAGGAAACAGAAATGTCCCAAAACTCAGTAAACAACATAACAGCTCTTCTTTCAGTAATGGTGGAGTCTCCTCTAATACAAAGGGTTTGAGACCTGACTCAAGAAAATTTAGATTAACTTACATTAGAATCCAGCAGGTTGTCCATAAAACCTCCCTTCAAAAAACCAAACAAAACCAAACAAACTAAACCAAACCAAAACAAAAAAACACCCCTAACCTCTTTCCACTTTCTAAACCGTCCAAGAAAAGCAGAATCCTGAGAAGACTTAGTTATTTAATAAAGACCAGTTAAATCAGTTTCCTGCTGCTCAGTGCTTTTAAGGAAATTTATCTCTTCTGTAGTTTGAGCTTTGCTAAAATATAAGAATATAAATATGTTTTTTTAATTTATAAACAAAAAACCTCGCCAAAAAACACCTTTAATCTTAAATTTAAGGAAATCATGACCTTTAGGTGGGGTAAAATGAAATCAAATCAGAGACAGATATCTGTGGTTTATTCTCTTATAAAGGACGGAACTGAAATTCTGCAATCGTACTGCTAACAGAATTAAAGTAAATAACGGAATTACTCCAGATTTCTGATTGCAGCTAAATGTTAACATAGGAAATAGGAAATAGGAGTACTGTGAGATTACACAGAGCAAAGGAAGTTTGGAGACAGTCCCTAGTTAGTTAAACCACTTTATTTTACATAGGTGAAATCCAGCACAATTTTGGTAGAGTCACACTATTCCTACCCTCCTCTTTACAGATGCAAAAGCTAAATCAAATGCCTTGGTCACAAATAAATTAAATTAAAATGTTTCCTTTTTACATGTACTTCAACTGCAATCACCAAATAAAGTGGAGTTTGAGGGTTCTGTCTGCTCTTTAATCGAACAAAAATTCAGCAAGTATTAAGTTTGCTCCTTTCTTTTATAGACTATATATCATTATGATGGGAATTGCTTTATGCACTCACTAATGCAATGTATGCAGATTATTTATAAAAACTGAGCTCTAGGTAGTCTAGTTAAAGTATAAATAACCTAGTGTTACTTGCTTCATATTAAATTTACTCAACCTTGACAAAAGGAAGAGTGTCAACTTTCTGACAATCAGATGTCAGGTACCAATTGGACTACATCTTCCCTTCCTCAGATTGAACAGTCTAACCATGTGCTGTCAACTCAGCCCAATTCTACCAA
>NW_008239054.1:1077272-1084898 GCF_000691975.1 Corvus brachyrhynchos | reverse complement strand
AATTTTGAGAAGATTTACAAGAACTGGAGTCAGTGAAGATCTCTCAGAGTCAGGCACTGGGAATTGGCACAACTTATGTCTGTACACTAAAACTTTAATCTTTGAAACATTTTAAGTAAGATATCTAAGAATGTAAAATTTAGCTAAATACTAATATACAACCATTTTATTTGGATTTGAGCAGTGCTATGCTAATGAGGAGTACAGTACATGTTAGTAAAATACCAAGGGAAGAATAAGGAATTATGCAGAGTGTGTGGATATGAACTAAATAATATATTAGAAGTAGCTGAGGGCTATCTGAGGGGCATAGAAATTAAAATGGATGATTTTAAGATAATTTTTGAATAACTGATGGGAAAAATGGTTCCTGCTTGTTAGGATGAGTTAGCAGAGACAGGAGGGAGAGGATGACACTGCATTGATATTTTCAGCATGTGTATGTAGATGTTTTAGGGACACCTAGAGATACCTGGCAGAGGTCCAGTCATAAACATTTGACAATGACAATTTTGTCCTAGATGACTAATATGTCATGCAATGAATGGGAATGGTGGGGGAAATGCCTTAGTGTCAGGAAAAGAAGATAAAATGTCCTTGGCAGGCTCCAGAAGAAAAGTACCAGTAGCTGGGCAAGAGTCAGAGCTGGGTGGAGAACTGGGACAAATGTACCTTGTGGTCAGTAGAGGACACAAGCAGGTGAGAATGACCAGTGAAAGAAGCTGATCAGTTTACTGTGCAGAGAAGTCTGGGCTGATATTAAGCATTTCTCAGCTTCTGTCCCATCTATGTCTGCATACACATTCTCCTTCCAGATGATTTTTGTCTGTCAAAATCAAAAGGGAAATAGCAATATCTGAGCTCTCTGGCATTTTGGGGATATCAGGAGTGCAAATGCAGGCCAGCAGCATGCCTGTCATTCCATGCTAAAAGTCAAAAAGGCAGATCAGCCTGCATGTGTGAATATCCTGTTATGTGTCTGAGACTTGGAAACTTAGTTGTTTTCTTACTTCATAGCTTTGTAACTGCCACACTGTCAGTCTGAAGTGATTTTAAAAATATCACTTTTGTAGTTAGGAAGTAAAATGGGATTTATTCAGCTTTGGTACCCACTCACTGTTCATGAAAACATATATCAAACATCTCTAACTTGCTAATTTCACAAACTTTGATCTTGTGCATTCACATGAATGCAAGGAAATGATGGGGACACAAATTTTGCCTTTTTTTACTTTTTCATTAAGGGAAAAAAATCTATTTAGGTATTAAATAAAGAATAAGTGCACCATTTTGGGACTGAATCAGCTACATTATCAAATTATGGAAACTTGTAAAAAATAGAAACTATGATGGCATAAAAAAATGGAAAGTCTTCATGAGAAACTTGGTATTATACTATTCCTAACCAAAAAACTGAAAATGTAAAGAAATCTTTGGAGAGCAAATAAAACCCCTCAAAACAAACCCCAATGTTTCGTAAAGTATTATGCCTGCATTTTCAGAGAGAGCCCATAGATACGTAGTCAGAGTTCAGATGCTGGTCCTTCACTCCTTTAGGGGATGAAGAAATACTAAGCTCCCAAGGCACCAGGGCCAACTACAGCTAGTGAGTCATGATCATGCACTAGAGTCATCCACTGCTGTTACAAATTGGTGATTTGTCTCTCCTTAGCCTAATCAAATCATTAATAAATGGTGTTGAACAAAAAGTGTTATAGAAGCTGAGAAAAGTATGATATCCAAGCCTTTATATGGGTTTCCACGCAGACTGGAAGCCCATATATTTCCTCATGTATTGCCTAGGTCTTGAAAGCACAAAGTTGTCAGATTCAAATGATGAAATGTTTTTATCCAGCTGCACTGTCCTTCTCTGCTGTTAAATTGTTAATTAACAACTTAGGAGCATGCAGTTTTGAAGTTGATATAAGGCAATATTTTTTAAAATGTTGATTTACTGTCATGTCTGAACATGATAAACCATTGATTTTTATAACAGGGCAAGGATGTATCATCAGGAATCTCTGTATTTTTTTCTCTGAAAATATAATTTGTCATATTTTTCAACAGGTATAAATCAGCAAAGCTTTAAACCATTTGTTGTAGTCTGCCAGTGAACACTAGCTGAAAATCTAGCCCACTTTTAAGTGGATTAAAATAAAATGTATGGAGAAGACTGAGTTCTAAAAGCTGTATTTGCTGCTTGAAATATCTGAGAAATTAAAATAATGAAACATAAATCTCTGGACATTGAGAAGCCACAGCTACTACATACAGGGTAGTATACCTTCCTTTTTCATAACACTGGATTGAATTTTTCAGCAGATATATACTGATGTTATCAACCTGAAATGAAGTTATGTTTGATTTCTCAAGCTTTTCAGTTTTTATAACTTTTTGTGTCTAAACCAAATAAATACTTTCTTGCATATCTTCTGTTTCTCTTTTTCTTCCATATCTCTCAGTCACCCTAGCTTTACATTATTTGGTGGTAGAATCATTGGTAGAATTTAGGCCTTAAGTAATTCTGAATAAATTCATAAAAGTCTGTGAAAAGGCCAGATAAAAGATTGAATTTCTTGTCTTCATTTGCACATCAAGTTGAATCTGTGCTAAAGTCTTTGCTGTCATTGCTCATTTTTAGCATAAAACCAACAGAACTACTAGAAGAAAAAAAAATACAGCTGACTCACACAGCACCAAATAATAAGCATATTGATTTTGAAGATTACATGTTTTAAAGCAATTTAGGACTGTGGTGGTTATTTGTGGTGGCCTGTTAACCTGTGATTCTGAATGTTCCCCTTGCTCCCTCCCTAGCCTTGGCCACTCCCTCGGTTTCTCCCTGTTTGCTTCTGTACCCCAACCTTGCCCAGGGACCGCCCCCGGGCCCCTGACAAAACCACCCCGCACTCAGAACACGCTCTTTCTACCTCTGAACATCATGGGGACAAGATGTGATTAAAGCCATCTCAAACCCTCATGAGAGACCCTTCTCTGCCTTCTTTACCACCACTGCGTTGTAATGCTGCTGGCTGCCGGAGCCAGATCGCGGGGCTGTCCGAAATGGACTCCGGGATGCGACTGATCGCATGGCCCTAGGAAACCCTCCCTGGGCTCTCAGGGAGCAGCAGCCTGCTAGGCACAGTCCAGCGGTTATAACAGTTATTATAGTTGAGCTGATTTATAAACATGAATTAATTAGAAAAAAGCCAGATATTTCTTACATTGAGGTATTTAAGTGAGAGGTAGGATTCCTATGACTGATGTTCCTGTCTCTGTTGCACGTATTCACCCTGAACTCTTTCCATAATCAATGACCACCAATCTAGTCAACAAAAAACAAGCTATGAGTTGCTTTACCCCAAAGCAGACTTCTGAAACAGACCTGATGAGCCATTTGTTAAACAAGGCTGTTTCTCTTGCGTCTCTTTAAGGAAAACGCATCTTGACTAAATTAGTTGTAAACATTTACCTCAAGTGTTTAAATTAATCTTAGGTGTGTAATATACAGTTCTGTCAGTGGGGTGACAAGTATCCTTGTGTAGATACATATTTCTTCCCTCCCTAAACAGAGGAGCTTTTGATAATCAGTTTTGTTAACCAGGCTAGGTACTGAAATTCTGCATGACTGAAGCTATACGGATCCTTCTTCCGTGCACTCACTTTCTGGAACACAAATACACTATATGAAAAATGCAATCACTTTGTACCAAAGTGAATTTCATGCCATTGTTACAGAGTATTTTCTGCCAGAAGTTCATGAAAAATATAACTGCAGAACTATTTTTATCCCATTTTGGCAATCATGAGACCACAGCAAGTGAAAAAACTTCTTGAAAAGTTGTTTTTAGATCTCTCTTATTCCTACCTTTATTTCATGTTGTACTTATAGTAGTTGCTGTATGGAAAAAATTTTAGGGTTGCAGTTGAAGTAGATAGGATGATTCCCTTTGATTTTGATGAGCTTTTTCAGATATAGTTCTAATTTGTATGAAAATAAATGTAAATTTGCAGATATTGTTTACATATATCTTAAGGAGTTCCAACATCACTTCAGAAGTATTATTAAAATTAAATTGTACTTTTATTGCAGGTCCTTGAAGGGATCTAGATTACACATCACTTACCCTATGCAAATCAAAAAAGTTCATTGAAGGTCCATCTGAAAAGACACAGTCTTCTGTAGAATTATCATCTAAGTGAACATCTTGTAAACGTATGTCTTGGGCTGACATATTTTTTTCCCAAACCTGGTGGGGGAGGGGTGGTTGTGCCTTCTCTCAGAGGATATATTTCTAAATTTGGCCAAACCGGAACAAATTAATTAAATTGTATTGTGTTTTAGAATAGTAACTCAGAAATATTAATACCATGACACACCTTTAGGTTCTGACTTCATTGATGTCATAAATCTCGAGCAACGGCATAGCTGTCAGCAGAGACCTTCATTAGAGTGATAGGGATTTGGGATACTCTGTAAAAATGACACTGCATGGAAATTGCTTATCAGGCTTAATTTAAATATTGGCTGGCAAGTCTGCTTTTTTTAGACTGCAGAATTTGGTTTAAGTCTTCAGGACAATACTGGCAGAAAGCTCACTGAGATAACCGTGTTCTGGCCAGAGCACATGGAATGTATCAACCAAAAAAAGGAGTGGCTAAAGGGCTGAATTTCTCAATAGCATCCATGTAAACTGTGTTTTTGCTTTCCAGATTGCACAGCAAGGAGGAATACTACTGCTCATCAACAATATCCTAAGGAAAAACCCCAGCTAATTAGAAAAACACTGCTGGGGGAAAAAAACCCAAACCAAAACAACAACAAGCAAGCACAACAACAACAGAAAAACAAAACAAAAAAAAAAACAAAGCAAAAAAACCACCAACCTCCCCCACCAAAAAACCCCCAAAAAACAAAAGCAACATTAAAAACCCCCACAAACAACAACAACAAAAACCCAAACCAAATAAACAAACAAACACACAAACAAAAATCACCTTTCCTGAGCTTCCTCGATGTCTTCTAAAGACGGGGAGGGGCAGGGAACTAACTAGTGACTCTTGATTTCAGGTAAAAAGTAGCTATATTTGATGGATTATAAAGATCTTCTTTGTCTCCTTTAGACTCCCCAATCACCTGTCTTCTTTTTTATTTTTTTTATCAAGTTGCTCAGAATTCTGAATTGAAATTATTTATATCACAGCAGAAATCTGTTTGAAGTTTTTTTGTGGGCTTTTTATTGATATTGTTGTTACCAAGAAAAAACATCTTTTATTCAATTTTTAATGAAATGAGCACTCCTAAGCCAACTTATGCATTGTCTTTTTCTTTTCTAGTAACCTCTGAGGTTTTCCCTCTCTGTCTTGGCTTAATGTAACACTTTCAAGGATCTTGCTTATTTCAAAAGTATATTTTGCCTTACAGTTATGCACGAGCATACAGAGAGACCGTAACAATAGCCTGGACAGTTTCTATGACCAGCACCTAATTCTGGTACTTGAATGGCGTTGCATATACCATTTTGTTTTCTGTCTCTAAATTAAGGTTCCTTCAGGTTCTCTCTGCATAAAAAATCCCATCCTGTATGAATATTTAGTTCCATCAGAGTTTCCCTCAATTCACATGTCGTCTGTGGTTTTGAAAATTTAGACACAACTTCATTTTGCCTTAAGTTTGCAATGTTTCAGATAAGTATCTGGTTTGTTTTGTCATGCAAGACACTGTGCATAAAGAAAGATTATTTTGGCATTGTGATGACCTAGAAGTGTATATGTTACCCTTGTTAGCTGACCCTTTTTTATATTCATGCCCTGAGATGTTATCCCTTTTCATGGCTGTTGAAATAAAGAACAAAAATGTTAGACAGCAGGAAAGCAGAGACCCTTAAAACTCCCCAACTGCATGACCTGCAGCAACTATTTTCAGTGTCACCAGTAATATTGCTAAGGATTGCAAAATATAATTCTCAAAATGGAATGCTGAGAAACTCTGTGTCCCCTAAGTTGAACCTGCACAACTATGACAGGTATTCACCAGCTGAGGACATGATTTTGACATGTATCTGTTGAAAGAAATAAGAACATGGAGTTTTTTTCCTAGTGTGATATTAATGAATATGGATAGCTGAAGCAGTTGCTGACAAGTATTAAAAATCTGCATCCCTATAATTTGTTTTGTCACTTTTTCCCAATTTCAAGGTGATTAAAAGTGATTATTCAGACATTAATATTTTTCAGCACTAAATATATATACACTTCGAACACAGTATTTACTTTTTCAGAGAATTTAACAAGACTAAGAATAGTTTTTGTTGTTAGGTAGTTTACAGAAATTAAACAACATTTGACCGAAATTCTTAAATACATTGATAACAATTTCCCATTGATTACTAGTGGAGAGAGGTTTTTCAGCACTTCTTTTGTTTTTGTAAAGTGTCTACAAGTCCTTTACATCAGACGGTCCTCTACAACTCAGTGAAGAAAGCAGGGTACCTCACTTCCAAAGAGAAACCCAAAGTCTTGAAAAGCAGCTTCTTCCTGCAAGGTGTTTGATACTTCAGAAACAATTTGCATCATTCAGCTGGTTGAATTGAACAGATCAGTCTTGCTCACAGTTTGACCATGACTAACAGATTGTCCTGGGGTGGTGTTATGAAGCCGCTTTATTCCTTAACCGTCCGCTCAATGCCCAAGGACGCTGTGCCTTTGGGATGGACCCGGGGGCGGGGCCAGAGCCACGGACAGGAGGGGGCAGTTGAACGGTTCAGCCCAAGGGCTCCAGGGTCTGGGCAAGGCTCGGGAGGGAGTGTGCTGGGAGCGCTGTGCTGCTTTTTGGGTTTCCTTTGTGTTCCAGATAGCTGGGAAAAGGTTCTGTTGGTCTTTTTTCTTGGTCTTTTTTCCCGGTCTTTTTTCCCTTCCCTTTCCTTCCCCTTGCCTCACTGCCTCCCTTCCCTCCTCACCGGTCCGGAGGCCCGCAGGGTGGCCCCAGCTGGTCCGAGCCCACGTCTCTGTTCCCTCTCCAGGAATTTTTTGTATTTGTATTTGTTGTATTTTGAGGGGTTTTTTTTATCCTGTTCTACCCTGTTTTCTTTGTATGTTAATAAACAGTTTGGTTTCTATTTCCCACTTTCACTCCTTGTGACCCATTTGTCTCATTGATGGAGGAAAAGGGGAGGAACACTCATTCCGGAGTGTTTCCTCCTGAAGAAAACTGAGACACAGATACATCATTCTCTCTCTCTCTTAATATTGTGTATGTATGAATTTCCCAACCTGTGTTATTCTGTTTAGTTTATGAACTCAGTATATTTTTTAGCCAGCATTAATTTTCTCAAATTCAAATTCAGTATAATAAATTAGGAGGCCTGGAGCCAAATTCTGGTGCCCTTTGACAGATTATGGTTTAATTCAGCACTTAAAGGGGCAGCTCTTTTTAAGAAGCCACAGCTGATCATCTAAATACCATAGAATAGCAGTAAGATGATATGTGCCCATAAATGTGTGAGGTGGAGGGTTTAAAGAAAACCTCTACTGATGAAGTTTAAGCTAGCATGCTTTATCTTTGCAAATGTATGCACAGATAGCTAAAGTGCCTTAAATTTTAAATAATAACTTATTATGCTGCTC
>NW_008239054.1:1075748-1077221 GCF_000691975.1 Corvus brachyrhynchos | reverse complement strand
ATAATGTTATTTATTACTGAAATGGCACAATCTCTAATATGAAAGTGCCAAGCTCCCTGTATTCTGCTCCAAATTCAGGAGAAATTCCATTTCCTCAAGATGTATCTTTTTATAGGTTTTTTTTGTTTTTTCTTCACACTTTTTACATGAATGAATTTGGAAACTTTATCAACTAGCCACTTCAGTGAAAGTTAGTTACTAATTTATAGCTGGACTTATCTACTAGATTTATGCCAAAGAAAAGCTGAAAATCACAACCCTTACTGTACACTAGGATAAAGAGATCCAATATGATTTTGTTTAGTGCACAATATTTTGTTCTTGTTTGCTGTTTTATCCCCTTACAAACTCTTGTCTTTCATAAGTTCAAGGTACACATGAACTGTAATGACTGAAGAAGGCAAAATGTATTTCCCTTGTATTCGTTACATATTGAATCTGCCTTCTGATCGTTCAACAAGCTGTCTTAATGAATAAATCAGAGAAAAAGATAAAAGTGCTCTGTAAACACTGAGAGATTATGGCTGTTCTAACCACCTGTCATTTCAACACGGGCTTATCTACCTCATTTGGATGGCTCTCTGGGGTTCCAAATAACCAACAGGACTTTTGTCTGTGCTATGGTTTTATCTTCCAAATGTGGATGCAATCAAAATTTACTAAACTCACTTGCCCAAATGGTGTTTAAAAGAGTTAATCACTCTAATCCCTAGAAATCTCTTTTCTATCAAGATTGGTTGTCAAATGCAATTATTTCATTTTGCCTTACTTGCTACACTCAAAATATAAAACATAAAACCTAGAAGGAATTCTGAAATATAAATCTGATTTACGTTTTACTATTCAGAGAATCATAGAACAAGTCACAGCAAATATTAATTTGGGCCAATATGCTGTCTCTGGCAGTGTCTTCTAGCAGGTGTAGGTGTATCCCTCATGCACAAGCATCCCTTGGCACACTTTTTAAGGTCTTGGCAGGCAGTGATTTATCTTGGAGGTTCCCTGGGTTACTGTAGTTAACACTCCCAGTGGATATGTCCATGGTATGTGATTGATGTGTTTTGAATCTATTTATAGATTTGGTCCTCACTATTCCTGCAATGAGTTCCTCTGCTCAAAGGTGATGTGTGCTGTATAAGTACACAGCTGATTTATTCCAGTGTTACCTCCAAAATGTTTATAAGTATGAAAAGTTATTTCAGTAAATGTTTGTTACTTTCATTATTGCTTTTTTTTAATTTCAATTCAATAAAGTCTAAAGCTTTTTAAAAATCTTTTATATAAATGCACACAATTTGTGCTTTCTGAGACCTTTTTCAAATATTTTCTTCAATTCCTTAACTAGTATGGATTTTCCAGATGCAGAATTGCTTTTTTACAGATGACCTACATTTTTCCAAACAGTCCTCATACCACAAGAAGCTGTTATTTTTTATTAATGTTTTACTTTTTCTGGTTTTTCTTTTTTTTTTT
>NW_008239054.1:1051627-1075692 GCF_000691975.1 Corvus brachyrhynchos | reverse complement strand
CGGAGTGGCATGCATGTTTTGAAGTAATAAGTGAATGTGGTTGCATATTACAGGTAGGGTGGCATTTTTTTTTTTTTTTTTTTTTTTTTTCTGTTAAATATTATAGCTAAATAGTGCCTGAATAGAGCCATTTCGTGGAGAAGGAGAGAGGCAAAATTTTATAATGAAGTTATGTGATATTGAGCTTAATTGAGACCCAAAGTCAATTTTTCATTCTATATCCCTTGCAACATTTATCTTTTTCATAGGTTAATTCAGAGCCATGGTGTTCTACACTTTACACAACTTAATCCCAGACTTTAATGAATTAACACTGTGGAAAACAGAATAGCATGGATTCTTGTGATTAATTTTAAAACACAGTTTCATTATGAGATCAAGCACACAGCAAGTGGGCTTTTGATGGCTTGGGATATCACAAAGCAAGGTAGGGAGTGGTGCCTTAATACTTTTCAATAGGATGCTTATTTACACTTCTAATGACTGGCTGTGATTTGTCTTAACTGCCATCAGTTAAAAAGGGGCCAAAACCAGAGGAAACATTGAGAGCATTTCCACATTAATTTCCTGGTATTAAGCTTGTGCAATCACTGTGTTTTCATACTTACGTGCAACTTTTTTATGTCTAAACCCAGAAATCTCGTAATGAATTCAATTAATGTAGAACACAAAATGAGGAGAAGAGTTTTTCTATAATAAATCTGAAATTTAAGTTTCCACTGCATTTTTAAGATGCCACATTTTTAAGGCTTAACAGAATAGGTCATAAATATGTACAAGCTCTCTGTATATTATTCTAGGCACTTAAAATTCAGTGGTATTAAAGTGAACACAGGGAAAAGGTCCTGAAGGATCAGTGGTTCATTGGCAGTGAAAAATGTAAGAAGGTTAAAAAATGTGCATATGCTTATGTTAACTCATAAAGATTTGGACATGAAGATAAGCTGTAACGTATTTTATTGAATTTGCATGTAGTTCACTGTGCTGTTTAAAACCCTTTATTTCTAAAGAAATATCCTTTATAGAGCAGGAGTGTGTGACCTGTAAGAGAGATGAAGTAAAGATTGAAGGGAAGAGACAGCCTGCCCTGCTCTCAGTCTTATTGGCCAGTTCTTCATAAGTGACTAATGACTTGAAGGAACCTTGGTGATTTTAGGAGTTCTGTTGCTCAGTATTACTAGAAACCATACATGCTTGGACATGTACATGACCAAACTGCAGCAAATTAACAACGCTTGTCCTCTAAGTATTCCCTACAGATTAGATGTAGACTAGGCTTGAGAAACAGGAAAGACCTTCAACACGCACAACTGAATCACAATTTGGAAATCTTCCAAACTGCCCATCCTATGATTCTGCAGCAGGTCTGTGGACTTCTGTGAAGCTGGGCAGCCATACAGTTTCAGACAAGGTAGGGGACTAAAAGTGCATTACTGCACACCACTCACCAGGTGTGCAGAGTGCCTCTTCCCTCCTAGGGAAGTGCCCCTTCGCTGAAAAAACAGCCTGCTTTGCTACAAGGGCATGGGTGTACAGTGCAAGGATAAAGACAAGCTTTCCCGAGTGCTGTGCCTCCACTAAGTTTTGAAAGATTTCTGACAGTGTAACTGAGATATGACATGAAATGTTTTAGAAATGAAGCTACAATATGCAAAGTTCTGGTGACCTCTCAGCTGGGACTTGCTGACAGGTTAAATACTATACTGTCCAGTGTGGCACATGGTTTGCACTTAGATGAAGTCATGAATCCACAACATCCCTTTTGGTAGGAGTATGACTATATTTGGCCTTGTTCACCCTCACCAGCAAACTCACAGTTTTCACATATGAGGTAAAAAAAATAAAACTTTTCACTTTTAAGTACAAACTAGTTTCTCTAATAAGACAATTTCAAACTGAGGAGTCTGATTTTTCCCTCATTACTCCAATCTCACTCTGGGGTAGACTTTTTGAGTTCTGAAGAGCTATTATTGATTCACATACTGGCATATATGAAGAAAAGCTAGGCCCAGAGATTGTTCTTTGCCAATGTCAGATAACATTTGAGCACTGCCACCAACTAATAATATATGCTCACAAAAAGGTTCAGGCTGCTAGGATAATAGATAATTAAAGCCAGAATTGTCCAAGGAAAGAAATATCCAAATCTCCTGTAGGAAACCATGAATACATTGGGACCCATGAGTACAAAATTAAATGCCTGGCTTCAATAAATATGGAAAGAAAACTTCTTAAAAGTTTAGAATGTCATTAGTGTGGGATCTTTTGAAGGATTTTTTTCCTTCTACTTTCTCCAAAGCACACCTATTTAAGGCTCAGAACAATCCAGGGGACTGCTGCTGCAGTGCGTGGGTAGAGTTCAAAATGCAAAAGCTCTCTTAATTTCACAATGAAAGTGGAAATAGAATTTCTGACGATTTTTCAAACATAGCACATTCTTTAGGACAATGTCTAAAGGTGAAAATACTACTTCAGCAGCTTCCTATTTTTTAAAAAAAACTGTTTAAATAGCCATGAAAAAGAATAATAACGGCTTCTACTTTCAAGGTGAATTGCATATAATCTTTTTGTTTTGTATAATAGTTCAAATAGATCTGTTCATTATTTTAGTCTTCCTCAGGGTTCCTGAAGTCATGTTTAACGTCATCAAAAGAATAGAAAAAACGGGGAGAAAAATGCAAAAAAGAGGTATAGAATCACAGAATAGAATCACAGAAGATCCTGTGTCAAAAGGGACCTACAAAGATCATCAAGTCCAACTCCTGACTTCACACAGGGCAACCTAAAAGTTAAACCATGCATCTTACAGCATTGTCCCAATGCTTCTTGAACACTGACAAGCCTGAGGCCATTACCACTTCCTTGGGAAGCCCATGCTGGAGCAGGCTTCTGGCAGGGAACTTTGAATGCATGGAAAGAGGAGCCCAGGCTAGAGCAGTTTTTCTGGCAGGACTTGTGACCCTGTGGGTGACCCACATTGGAGCCGGCTGTTTGTGAAGGACTGCATCATGTGGAAAGGGACCCTCATAAGAGCAGCTCATGGGAGGCACCCAACAATGGAGTAGGGGAAGGATTCCTTTCCCTGAGCAGCAACACAAATGACCTGTGATGAACCAACCATAACCCCCATTCCCCATGTCCCTGTGCTCCCAGTGGGAAGGAGATAGAGACTGGGAAGGAGGGTGGGGTGGGGGAAAGGTGTTTTTAAGATTTGGTTCACTCGTCATTATCATACTCTGATTTGATTGCTGATAAATTCAGTTAATTTCCCCAAGTTGAGTCTGTTTTGCCTGTGACAATCCTTGCCCCTTAATCAATGAATGGTCTCTCCCTTCTCTCATCTCATCTCATCTCATCTCATCTCATCTCATCTCATCTCATGAATCTTTCATTATATTTTCTCTACCCTGTCCAGTTGCAAGGGAGGGATAGAGCAATTTTGGTGGGTACCTGGCATCCAGCCAAGGTCAACCCCCCACACAGTCACTACCACCATCCCACTAGGACCATCACCTCCTCAAAGCATGGCTCATGTTGTTCCCAGCACAATTTGTCCTTCATGAAGCTGTGTTGGCTAGTCACTGATGTCACCTTGTTCTTTGTGTGCTTTCGAGCAATCTTCTAGCAGATGAGAAGGGCAAGAGTTTATTCCTGGAAACCTGCCAGAATGCTGCAGTTCAGGAGCTGCTTCTAATTCTTCCAACAATATGTGAGAAATCTTCCTTGGAATGAGGAAGACCAACAAAGTTATGAGAAGCTTTGCTCTTTATAAGAACAAAAGGAGCAAGGGTGCACCTCAGATTTAACCATCACCCTCTCCACATTCCAAGGCCCTCTTTCCATGGCCTCCAACAGGGTCCTTGCAACATTCTGGCACAGCCACTCAAAAGATCCCAGGCCCTCCCCTTTCCTCTGTGCAGAAGAAAAGGCAGCTCCCCACACTCCACGGACAGGGCTGGGGGACAGGGAAGAAGAGTCTGTGCAACACATAGCAACAGGCAGTTCTTCTGTGGAGTACTGGCAGAGCCCTTGTGCAGGCTGACTGAGTGTCCTTTTCCTGTCAGTGGGATGTAAGGATGCTTTGACCCCTCTCAGCCACTGTCCAGCGCAGATGGGTGTGCCCCTTGCAGAGTGCCAGGGAAGAGGGGAGGGTCACTGATGATCCCAACCCTCCTGGAAGGTTGTTACTAGCATCTTGTCTAGGGCATGGGATAAGTCTAGAGCCCAGGGCTCATTAGGGGAGGTGGAGCACAGTCCCTATGCCCAAGGGCCATGGGACAGGAGAGGTAGTTCCTGGGAGAAACACAAAGGAGAAAGCCACTTCCCAGGAGGAGAAAGTGGAATTGGAGGAGGAGGAACACCACCCAAAATAGTGTGAGAATATTTGTGATTGCTCATGGGACCAATGGTGTGAATTAAATGCATGTAGCTCTACTGGAGAGCAGCATGGGGCCCAGGTGTGTCAGTATGCCAGAGGATTGATGGAGGAGAAGCACCATCCATGTGAATGATTGCCGTGTGACTGATGGTGTGGAGTCCATGAATATGGATCTACCAAGGAACAGTGAGGGGCCATGTTGTGTCAAACAATGAAGGAGTTGTGTGAGGCCCATGCATATTAACCCATCAAAGAATGATGATTCCATGAGTGCCAATCTGACGTAAAAGGACATGGAGCCCACAGGGGCCAACACACCTGAAGATGAAGAACTGATGGATGTGGACCTACCAGTGACAAGGCTGATCTTTCATGACCCTAGCATACCTGGGCTATTTTCCATGAGATCACACAAATGGCTGTCATAGCAGTGCCTGGCCAGTTCCCTAACATCAGAGCAGCCTCTGCACCCAACACCAGCTGGGAGACAACTCTGTGGACATCCCACAAACTCACCCTCAAGATCTCCAAGCCATAAACAGTTCATTTGATGAATTTAAAGGGTTGTGTGGGCCCTTCTTTCTCATCTTCATCACCCTCTGGGTGAAGGTTGTTTAGTTATACTGTACTTAATGCACGCCAGAATTTGGTTGATCACTTTGAACACCAGGCCACATTGTTGATTCATATTGAACTTGGAATCAATCAGATTCCAGATTCCCTTCTGTAAGGCTGCAGTCCAGCTTTTTGTTCTCAGTCTATACATACATCCAGCATTACACTGTCCCCCAAGCACAAAATCTGGCATTTGTTCTTGTTAAATTTCATAGGTTGGTGATTGCCCACTTTGGTAGCTTTTCTACTCCTTACCTAGAGACTCTCAACTATTCCACACTGCGAGTCCTGTACAGTCCAACCCCTCCTTTATGTACAACACTTCCTCTCCACCTCATTGGTCCTGCCTATCTTTCCTGAAGAGCCTACAACCATCCATCATACTACTGCAGCCACAGGGTTTTTCCCATGGAATATCACTAATGTGCACTGTTCCACTCTGCCCCCTTGAGCCTTAGTCAGGCACTGGTCCACACCAAAATGGCAGTGGCTGACCTCATGGCCTGCCCCTAAATTGCTGACTGACCTCTTGGTAAGGCCCAAAATAGCGCCAGCTGACCGTGGGGGTCCTGTGGGACACTTTAAAGAGCAGGCATGTGCCTGTGGGGAAGACTCAGTGGACCAGAGCAAATAAAATGACAGTGACAGGTGTCGAGTGGTACGCTCAGATAGCCTGGATTTAAAAGCATCTGAGACCACGCTGGGTCCTAGGGTGGTGACTATATACCTTTTTGCCTTATTTTCCTTTCTCTTTTTCTCCCTCCTAACTACTTCTTCTCAAAATATATTGTAAGCCAGACTGAAAAAACTTCAGTCAATGCCTTAGTAAGTGCCTTGTTCTGTCAGGATAAGTTAAAGTTTGCTACATTAAAATTTGTGAAATGCCTTACTTTGTCTGGAAGTCATTTTAAAATTAGCCAAGTTAGCTTGTTCTACTTTAATGTTCTGAAGTTTGCAAGTAAAACTTTTGTTGTTGAACTGCCTGAGAATTTTGTTGTTCCTCCTGCACACTGGCCAGAGTACATGAAACTACCTTCCCCTGAACTCACCAAGCAGGTCAAGACATTACAAGAACTAAGAGGAAAAAGATCTTAAGAGGGATAAATTATCCTCTTTTCCTTAAAATATTTATATCTTGATCTAAAACTAATGTGTTTACATGTCTATTGCCTTTGGTACATGGTCTTGAGCCTGGTTTCAGATTTGGAGAGTTAAGAGTTTGATACAGTAACATCTTCAGGTTTTTTCTGTGGCAATGGAAATAGGCAGGGATGCAGGTTTAGGGCTTAAAATACCTTCCTTCCCTGTCCAGGGGTTGTCTAGACTTCTGTGATAAATTTGAAGCTGAACCAGAAAGCTTCTGACTTGGTGACACTGTTTCAGATCAGTTCTAACTTGCTTATAAATCTCTTTTGGAAGAGATGATCTAAGTGATAAGACTCATCTGAACTTTTTTCAATGTAATTTTTCAAATATTTTCAAATAAATTTTAAAGGAATATATAAAACCATTACCAGAAAATAAAGTATTTCATTTCAAAGCAATCATTTTGTTAAAAGGTACTTAACTGAGTTATCAATGTTTATTAAAGGTAAAAGATGTCTTTTGAGATAGTAACATATTTTCTACAAGGAACAGCTATCAAAAGTAACTGATAAAAAGTAATTGAGTTAATGCAGAGTAAGATTCATTTTCTGCAAAAATATATTGCAGAATTATATGCTGAAAAATAATCAGCTTAAATTTACTTTCAAGTGCATGGCATTTCTACAGTGGTTGGGGGTTTGTTTGTCTGTTTATTTTGCTTTGGGTTGGGGTTTTTTGCACTATTAAATTTAATTACTATGTAGAATGAAAATATTATGCTAGATTTTTTAGAGACAGCTATTCCACAATGACTGGGTGAAATTGTATGACATCACTCTGATATCTGTGGAATATCTCTGCTTGATGGTGAGAAGAAAATATAGATCCCTCAGTGGGAGCTGGTTGCACAGAGACTGTCAAGATTTTTCCCATACGAAGCTATTAGCTGTATCTATGTGCAGCTACAGATTTTATTTCTCTATGACTTTCTGTAACTACTTTATGTAAGAAAACAGAACTTCTTTACTGTCTTGCCAGAATTGTTTTGTAATGATACCAGCACAAATCAGGCTCTCAAGTTTGCAAAAGGGAAAAATTGAAACAACATTAGAAAAAATTCTGTGTTTGAAGGTAGTTGGGAGATTCTTAGGATGGTTTATTAATTTCCTTTGTATATAACAAAGAAACGAAGAATTCTGCACTAGGTGAAAATGATTTTTCTCCTCCACACCTTAAATAATCCACAGTTTTCATTAAAACAAAAAACCTAGGAAGTGCTCAGGGCACATGAACTGGGATCCTTCATGCAACAGTGCACAGAACTCTTAGAATCAGGTAAATTGTTTATGGCTTTTGAGGAGGCCTTTGTTATTCTTTTAGATACCTTTGGCTGTTTAGATTCCGTTCTGAAAATTGATATTTCTAGATGAAGTGAATAAAGGTAGAGGCTGATGCTCATTTTTCTAGGTTAAGTGGATTTCATTTCACATGTCCATTTTTTCCATTGTTTATAGAGGAAAATATACAGTCTTATACTTGTTCCTACTATACTTTTGTCTTCTTACACAGCTGCCCATTGATCAAGTAGTGCATGCACTCAGTTTCAGTAAATGAGATTTTCCATATGCTGACCTATTTTTACACTGCCATCTTTCTAGTTGCATGCTGTGGCTTGAAGAAAATTGAATAGGACAGAGATGGAAGAACTGATTTTAGCATTTGTTGTAAAAATTGCTACTCTTCAATAGCACCTTGTCAAATTTTGTTTTGAAGTTGTCTGAAAAAAACCATTTCTCTTGAGCGTGTTCTCTCAGACACCATTGCAATAAAATAGCAAACACCATCAGAATGGTCAATACAAATTTCAAATGTGGCTCCCTCAACAGTGACAAGAATGTTGTCAAACAATCTGCTGAGAAAAGAGAAGGGTGTGCACATGACTGCATGCAGTAAATAATACCAGTTTTCTTGCCCTTCCTGGCCCTCGTTGCAGGTTCCTCCCAAAAGAAAGCACCACAGGACATCCTGAAATGCATTCCCAGGTGTAAGGTATCATTTGTGTGAAAGTATTCAAATTGTCTCAAAGCAGCTATAATATTGTGATTGTTTTTCTGATTTTATTGTTATTATGATTCTATTATGATTTTGTAGCAGTTTGCACTCAATTATGAAGTAATGAATAGGAGGAAGATTAATTTTTCATTGGTGTAGACAAATTGGAGTGATTTAAGTAATCTCAGAATAGAGATAACCTCTGTGTGTGTGTCTGTGTGTACAAAGACACACAGAGTAATGATTGCTGCATGTGTATATTTGTCATTGCTACCTCTTTGTCTTCTATCTGAAAAATACAAAGGGAAAAAGAAGATCCCTTGCTTCTGTAGAGAATGTCTCTCTCATTCTCCAGAAAGGTACAAAACAATGACTGGGAAAAGTATATATTAGATCACAGAGGAAAAGATTTAATAAAGATAAAAGAAACAAGCACCCAGCTCCAAGAGGATCCCCAAGGCAAAGGTTCAAAGGGCAGGAAGAAAAAGACTGAAGAGTCCTCCAATGCTCTCAAAGAAGATGACTAAGAAAAAACAGGTTTGACTTATTTCCTCCTGTCCCACGAAGTATGTAATAAGTTGACCTTTTCCAGTCTTGTCAGGGCTGAAGGAGGGATTTGCTGTTTAAGCTCTTACATGACATATGTGTCAAAAGCCTGAAGCTTTTGGGAAAAAGAACATCCTGAAGGGGCAAGAAAGAGGCTGACATCTGAAGCTCTGTTCAGGGATGCCTGTGCCAATTCTGACATGAACGGCTTCATAAGTTTAAGATGGAAGAAAAATTGGATTCATTAAGACAAGGGAGTAAGTTCAGTAACTTCCCCTCAGGTATTCTCAGGTTCAGATTCCCTTTTTGCCTCTTTTTTCCCCTCATTCATTCCACAGTCAAGAGACTTGGATCTCATTCCTTTTCACCATGTTATCATCTCTTGTTATAAAACAAAAAATTCTTTGAAAGAATAAGGTTATTCTGATATGAAATAGAGAGGAAAGAGGAAGATATCTGCCTGCTTTCCTTTCAAACTAATCTCAGGTCAGAAAATATCAAGATCTACAAGAACATCAGGTATGAAGCAGATACTCTGCAGGTTCTTGTGCAAGAAGGAGGTTCCAAAAGAAGGCATTTCTTATCATAAGATGGGAAAGGAATTTCTTGATTGGGAATAAGCTCAGTATTTTTGAAGTTATTCTATTAAATTTTGTAATTGCTTCAGTGTGGGATACCAATGAATTGAAGAATTTCAGAAGGATGCTCTAAGAATGTCTGGCTGTGTCAGACCAAAGCCTGTCGTATCTCTAACTCTGGCCAAGAATGAAAGCTTACTAGGAGAATAGGGCAAGTAGACAGTAATATGTCTCTGGAATATCCTCCAAAGTAATTCCAATTCAAGGATCAATGTAAAAGTACTTTTATAGACAGAATTATGTTTCTGCATTTTACAGCCTTCACAAGGGTTTTTTTTGTCAATGTCTTTATTATTTCACTGACTAACCAAAAAATATCTAGTACTACATTTGTAAAAAGTATTTTTATTATGGAGAAACATAGACCTAGATTATGTTTTTCTACTGATTTTTTGTATGCTTATGAAGAAGAAAAAAGATTACTGTTTATAAATGTAGTCTGATTTAAGAATATCTTGACTAATTTCTAATTATTTCACTTTGCGGGAGTTGGTCTCAGAAGACATCTTGTACTCCAAGCTGGAATTTGACTCATAGTAGGTTAGTTATATTACTGGTAAACTCAATTTTGATACTCATTCTCTGAAAGGGTCAACTTTAAAGGAATAGTAAAACCTGCTGTTTGTTAGAGGGGAGCAACATAGTCTGCAAAGTTGTTATAGTTGACAACTGAAGGAAATAATGAAAGGTTCACTTCTGGAAAGATATGTACAGTTATATTTTATACATTGCAATATTTTGGGATCAACAAAGCAAGATAATAAAATATTTCATTTATAGTGTTCTTGGACTTGTAGCAGTCAGAACTTCAAAGTGGTTTTCTTTCATAGCTAATTACACAGCTATATTCTCAAAGTTGAGTATGGTTATTTTATGATGAATGCATTAGCGACAAATAATGCATTGTTTCATCGTAGCTGGAAAGTTTTTAGGCCTTATTTTCTAAGGGACTAAGACCTTTGCTGCAGTATAATTTTTATGTCCCCAAACCTGAGCTGGAATTTTATTTGTAGATGCAGCATATCCTCTGGATGCATTTCATAAAATATTTACTTTCATTCCTTTGAGAAAGCTCTGATATAGATTTGATGATGCCTGTGTTTATTCAGCAGTTTGGACTGTTATGTTTTCAGAAGTTTCTTCTTGAAGGAACTCAGTTTTATAGATTTTCAATTCCTGTTGTGTAGATTAACCCAGGATTCCCATGAATTTGATGTCACATTAAGATACAGTTGGACAAATGTAGTTCATATCCTTAGCTGCACCCCCCAAGCTGTTTATGTGACTGCAAGTTGTGTGTGGGAACTGCGTATTTTTACACTGCACATCTAAGCAATAGATCTGTGGTATAAGACACAGGAAATGTTGGACATCTATGATATATCTGGAGGCATCTGAGGCTTTGTTTTTATCTTCCCGGCATTCCCAGCTGCTGGTGCTTGCTCTCAAGCAATGCAGGTACCACAGAATGGGGCATGAATCCTGGGCTCAGAAATGGAACAGTTAGTCATAATTTCATTTACTTCTATTCCTCACAAAACAGTTTCACCAACAGGGGTTAAATGAATGGATTCTCGGCATCAGATGGGTTGATAGATAATAATGAAGGACCCTAACTGCACATACATAGCAAAACAACAAATCTTAGTTTAGACTCCTTAAAATAAGTTGAGATTTGGGTAATGAAACAGAACTAGCATGAGTTAGACTCAGACAAAACAGAGGAGATTGTTCTTCACACAGTGGGTGGTAGACATGTAGAGCTCATTGCCAGAGAGTGTTATAGATAGTGAAAGGATACCTAGACCCAGAAATTACTGGACAAAAGCATGATAGATAAAGCCATTTAAGGATATTAAATATGAATTGATACTATGTATTTCATAGAACTACTAAATATACATCCTACTGTGTAAGTGCATTGTATGGAAAATATTTGGCAGGGCATACATATAAATGGGAAATGTCCTTCATTGATTCTGATTCTTTTCTGTTTTAACCATCTATTTGTGACCAGGATTTGAGACGGAATACCAAGCCAGCTAGACCTCTGTCTGGTCTAGTACATCTAATGTTCTTTTGATGTGAACACACCTAACTTTAAAGTTAGCTATTTGCTTTGTTAAAGTATAAAGATCTATGGCTGTCTGCAATATTTTCAGGTGTACAGAGGTATAAGGCTTTTGTAGGCTATAGTGAGCAAGAGGACCCAAAGCCCTCATATTTATGGACTAACTTGCAAGTCTACAAGGTCTTTTTCTCTTTTTTTCTTTTTTTCAGAGGGGTTTGGTGGTGAAGACTGAGGAATAGGGTAACAAAATAATCTTCTTGGTAACTTGGGGTTTTGTTTTATTTTTACTATAAAAATTATATAGCAATGCAAGAAGATACTCATCAAGCATTCAGAAAATACAGCACTGCCTGGTGGAAGAGTTAAATTTCTATCAAGGTATGTGAATTTACATTTGTATGTTTAATTTGGGAAAGTAATATTCTCATCACTTCAGAGATGTGTCTGCTATTTCAACAGGAATGACTGACAGAAAGGTCTGGAGTATTGTTAGTTGTCTGTAAAGCAAGTGGAAGCATCTCAAGAATGTCTAAGCAGAATTTGAAAGTCTTTATTGTTTAATATTGTCAAGAATACTTGGCTGGGATGAGTAAACCCCAACAGCATGTATGCTTTCTGTCCTGATCCATGAAAATTACTCAGGAATGGAGGGCAAGGAAAAAACTGTAGAGCGTCTTATCAGTATGAAAGGTAATGATTATGATGCAGCAAAAATATATTTTTAGAAATCAGAAGACTGAATAACTCAGAATGTAACTAGAGATGGGGGGAAACTCACAGCCACTTTTGCAGATGTACTTATGTCTGTAAGATTGCTGGTAAAAGTAAGAGTGCTATCAGAAAATCAGAGCGAAGACATAAGGCAGTTATGTGTGCGATTTTGAATGCCTACCAGTGTGAACACAGCTGTGAAAGACAGCCTCCCACTGATACCATGCAAATAGCAGTATTGCAGGCTTTGCTAGTGAACCTCCTGGACGCAAAGGTTGCACTTCATAAAGAAATGTATATATTGTCTTTAATTAAAAAAATTCTGACTCCATGCAGAAATGAAGAAATCCAGTGTTTCTTGTGCTATACAAAATTTTATTCACAGCAGTAATGGATTTTCCAGCAAACAAAGAGGAAGCATATTCCAAAGACCATATATTAATGGAAAAGAGAAAAACCACCCCAAACCCCTACAATTGAGAAAGCTAATGTCTTCACCAGTTTGAGTACCATGGACTGCCAAGGAGCAGAGGCAGAGAGAGAACTCCAGATGCTCCACCATATGCTCCTGGGGCATGCCTTTGGGAGGGTTG
The DNA here is from genome assembly GCF_000691975.1 of Corvus brachyrhynchos. Classification (NCBI taxonomy): domain Eukaryota; kingdom Metazoa; phylum Chordata; class Aves; order Passeriformes; family Corvidae; genus Corvus; species Corvus brachyrhynchos. The sequence goes on along the minus strand of NW_008239054.1, from coordinate 1,063,002 downwards.
ATAAAGAAAGAGTAAACCAGTTGTATGTTTTTCCTCAATCCTAACAAGAACAGATCACAATATTCATGTGTGGGCCTAAAGGCAAAAGGAAAGGAACATAGAGAAATTGCAAAATTTGCTCCCAGTGGGATGGAGGAGGGTAAAGAAGATGGGTGGGGAACAAATTGTCCAGAGGAATATTCCATGCCATATAACATCACACCCAGCAATAAATCAGGGTAAGGAGGGTTGGGGTTTTGTCTTCCAATATGTCCATTTCTCAGAGACTGACTGGGCATCAGTCTGCTTGTAGGAGGGGTTTTGCCTTTGCAAACCCACCCACCATCTTTCCTACATTTGTAAATTACTTTTTTTAGTCCCTTAAGTTTTTCTTCTTTCTCTCCTCCTATTCTCTCCCCTGTCCTGCTGGAGCAAGTGGAGTAGTGAGCAAGAGGCTGTGGAGGTGTCTGGTTGCTGGCTGGGGTCAACATATCACAACATAATGTAGTTATTTACTATCATATGAATGTGCACTATCACTCACTTTATAGTTAAATATATACCTGTGTTTTTATATATTAAAGACCGTGTTCATGCCAAAAATATGTGCCAAGATTCACAGCTTTTAGATTTTAGCTTATTCTGTAATAGAGTCTTGAAATTTTGTTTTTAGCTCTCATAAAGGTACAAATGTATCTTAAATTTTTTTAAGTTAGTTTCTAGAATGGAGTTAACACGCCTTAAGACATATTAGCAAAAAACCCTAAAACCAAAAAATAGTATTTATAGTAATCCTTAGGGTGACTCGAATTAAGCAAATTATGTCCTGTCTGGGAAATACTGAATTTTTTCCTCCTCTTTCTCCAGTTCAAGCAGTTTTCTGCTTTTGTCCATTAATAAGGCTAAAATCTCTGTATTTAGATAGAAAAACCTCCCACAGACTAAATTTTTTTAGGGTATAATCACAACTAAAGAAGTACAGCCGTGTCAATGCTACAGAGGTCCTGTTTTAAAGAAGGTCTGTTAGGGCAGATTTTTCAAGGTACAGTCTTGTACTAGAATTATATATTTTATTGAAAATTATTTCCCTGAAAATTTGAATTTATGAATTAATGTTTACATATCTCTGTCCAAAGTAAAGACTGAACCTTAGCAATTAGCAATATATTAAATAGTTATTTCTTTATGTTCCTGTCTCCTGAGCTTTAAAAGACACACATCAGTGAATGTCTGTTAATGTCTTCTTCAAAATGATACTGAAGAATATAGCAGGGATTTTGATTTTGAATCAGTGTAAGAAATAACAGAGAATATCTAATTGCTTCTTTAGCCACTAAAACAATGTAACTTATTTTCCCATTGGTAACTTTAGGTGCAAATTCTGTTCCTCTTCTCCATGACTCTATTTTTTATTCCTGTCCAAAGTACTTACTTACCAAAAAAAGGAAGTTGTAACAGAGCATATCACAGAACTTGCACATAGTCTTTTTGTTCTAGTGCACTTGCAATAATGCAATGAACTGATACAACAGATACCAGATATTCAACTATAAGTGATTTCTGAGGGTTTTTTGAGCCCAAGAGTATTGTATTATCTGGCATACATATGGTTCAAAGATGAAACATGTTCTTGTTTTCTTAAAGATTATATAATTAAGCAATAATTATTCTCTTTTCATCCACGGTTCTAAGCAGCCTTTGCAAACATTAAACAGCTTGTGAAAGTAATTAAACATTGTCTCTCCAATCCCTAATCTTGTCAAGTTGTGTGGTAAGAGATGTGGAAGGCTCATTAACAAAGGAGGAAATAATCCCTTATTTTATTACAAATATATAAACAGCCAAACTGTTTACAAAAACAAGGTTCCAAAGTCACCTGTAAGTTTATAGAGTGCTAAGTGTTGGCTTACAAAAGCAGTGCATTCACCTGAGCTGAAGGTCTTCTAAATTAATTCTCCTTGTTATTTTTATGTTGTCCATTTCTAGTCAACAACAAATAGAAAAATTCCTTATAGTTTTTTTCTTTTTTGTTTTTATAACATATATTGTCAAGCTCTAGCATGGAGATTCTGTGCTTCACAGAGGGTCTTTGTTTTCTTTTTCCAGCTATATGAAAAATTTTATCTCTTTTCTCATATTTTTTCTTGTTTATGTGTCCAACTCAGTTTAGTTGTGTTAATGTTACAGGGAAAAAAACAACAAAACTAAATCAAAAAACGTCACCATGGTAATTTTGCAGTACTGTGGGCACATTTTATGTCATACTTCTCTATTTAATATATTTTAAAGCCTTTTATAATGGAGATTTTAAGATGACCTCTGGTCATTTGATCAGCCACAAGAACGACATGCCCTGGACAGCAAAGCAAGTATACAGTCGCTTAAAACCATTTGGCAACCTTCCTAAGAAGAGTACCTGCAGTAATATGTTTGGCTCATATGTGCCTCTAAGGAATAAAGCTATATGAAGAATGAACAGGGAGCCTTGAGAACGTTACAGTGCCACCTCTCAACTGTATTCACCTGTGCATTTAGTTTGCCGGGGCATATTCTGAAAGCAGTAAGTAGCTAGTTAAGAAATCTTCAAAAGCAGAAATATTTAACTAAAATGCAAGTATGATTACATAACAGAGTCTACTTGAGTCTAAAGTTATTCCAGGTTTACAGGGGTTTTAAGAGTGAAATAATACAAGTTTCTAAGTCTCCTAATCCTCTGTGCTTATCCAAAAAACACAGTTTATACAAATTTCTCAAGTCACTGGCTGGCTGAAGTTGCTGGCTTTAGGCACTTACAGTGTTGAAGTTAAAGATTCCCTGCACTGCCAATCAGAGCAAAAGTTTAGACCTGTAGAGATTGATAAGGAAAGATCATCACTGCCTTTCTTTGCCTCTAGCAAGGACAGAGGCAGAAGAAGCTCAGCACCTTGGCTCGTGATAGGACTCCTCTGTCAGCCTGGGAGTTGCATGTCTGCTGTACACCATGGGTTCATTTGCAATGAGGGGAAATTGATTTCCCCAAGCATTTTTTTATGTTCATACAAGTAGGCAGAACTGGACAAGGTATCTTGATGGACTGTAGCAGGAACAAGACCCAGGTTAGTTCTGGTGCTAGTTTGGTGCCTACCTACAGGTAGCTAAATTCTGAGAGAAGAACCATGCCCCCCTGCTAATCCTCTGCTACAGCAGTGTCATAGTGCAACACCCATGCATGTTTCCTGAGTCTATCTTTAAAGAACTGTAATTTACTGGAAAATATATTCCTGAATATTACTATAATAACCCTCTTGAGTCTCTTATATCACTGGGCGCAATCGAAAGGGCAGACCTTGAGCTACTGTAAATCACGCTGGCTCCATTGATTTCAGTAGAGCTCTATTGATTTACTGCTGCAGAGGATCTGCTCTAAAATATTTCTGTGGTATTGCGTGCATTTAGAGTTAGAAGATTTACAGGCTCTATAATAAAGCTAAGAAGCCTCAGCATAACTATTCTCAATGGCTGAAGTATTTCTTTGTCTTAGCGTATAAACAATTAACATCACCAGTCTGAGCGGTGTAATGCAGGAGAATTAATATCTGGGATAGGGCAATGATACTAGCTGCAAGGAAACTTCTCAATCAATGCTAATAGGAAAACATTTCTTCACATATGTGTCTTTTACTGACATATTCAGGGTATAGGGTCATACTGCAAATGTCTGAGTGTCAGAATTGGAAGGAAAAAGACACACTGGACTGACATGCCTCCTAATCAGCTGTATAGAATTTTACACTTCAGAGTAAATGTTTTTAATGATAATTAGCAAAGTTATTTGTAGGAAAAAAAAAAAAAAGATATGCCAGATGTGTTGAGAGAAATGAAACTTGAAGTGTTGATAACTGGTTCACTAATGATTTTCAAAGGTCATTTCAAGTGCCATAATGAATTCTGCTTAAAAGCTTGTCTGAATGTATCCCTTTCTCTTTCTCTACAGATGGAAAGAATGATAATCTTTGTTGTAGGGAACAGCAGTGCACCAGACTGCTTTATCAGTACTTTAAAGCAATTGCAGTGTATATGAGAAGGTGTTAGTAAGTCACAGCTACCTAAAACCACAGGTGCAAGTGACTTAATTTTAGATACATCAAATAGTTGCAATTGCCATTGTCTTTGTTTGGATAAGACCTGGATAACTTTTATATGCATGTATGTAGGGTGTTGAGATAAGGAAAGCTTAACCAGTGTAAAAACTTCCCTGCACAACAGGTAGAACTGCCCTACATCCTGCTCTTCCCTTCCCAACCCTGACCAAACTGTCTTCCTGCCTTGGCACTTTTTTTCTTTACAGCTCCTTTATGCTTCTGGAGTACTTAGTATTCATGCCAGTTTATCTCACTAAGCTGACAGTGGGTGGGAGGAGGAGAGCAAATAATTTTCTTTAGGCTTTCTTGAGGCATCTGAAGAAGAGCCAAAGTAGTAAAAATGTGTGGGAAAAAAATGACAAAGCTGGGAAGCGAGACAAGGCCCCACTTTTATAAAAGAAACCAACTGCAAAACAAACTCAGTTGTTCTATCTAAATGTGGCATCCTTATGCCATATAACTTAAACATCCTAGACTGAATGCTGGGAAAGCACTAGAGTGTCTGAGTATGCATACACTTCAATATTCAGTAATGTTTCTGTAATTGCAGAAATACACTTAATATATCTGGCACTAGGAATAAAGATTGTCAGAACTGGAATTCATGTTGTTCCACATGCTGTGTTTCATAGGAGCACAGGAAACATCTGTGTGTAGGCATATATCATCATAAGTAATGATGACCCTTGCTAGCTGTTGTAATACAGGTGTCCAAAGAGCAGGAATTCAATTTTTTTCTTATTTTCATAGAAATTTAGAACTCAAATAGTTCACTTTAACTTCAGCATTGCTAGCTTCAAAGTGAAAAAGTCTTGTTTTACCACCTGAAGTGATCTCTGCTGATCCCACTTGCTCATTAGAATTCAATTACCTTTCTCCTGAAATTTAACTACCCTAGATTGTCCTACTGTAAAAAGCATGTCAGTGAAGACCTGTTGAAGGGAGGACAAAGAAGAAAATGCAAAAGTAATCTGAATGAAAGGAGGAAATGGTGAATTTGCTAGGGGGTCATAAGGTAATCCTTTGCAAAATATAAAAGAAAATTACAAAACTACCATACATGATCTCAGAGCATTGTACCTCTGAACAGATGAAATATATAAATGGCTGTGACAGGTCAGATAAGCTTCCCTCAAACTAGAAAAAAGTAACTATAACTTCCAAGATATTGAGACTATTGTCTGTATTGTCATGCAGTTATTGTCATTTTGATTGTAGTATGGGTGACAACTCAGATGCAGCACTTTGTTGGTTTGTTTTATTTATTAGAACAATAGATGTCTAGTTGCTAGTGACTTGAACAATAATGTTATTAGGAAATGTGAATAGCAATGAGTACATTTCTGGATGATGTTTCTGTAAAACATTTAAAGATCGTAGAATGTATGGAATGGTTTGGGTTGGAAGGGACCTGAAGGATCATCTACAGATACCTTCCACTACACCAGGGTGCTCAAAGCCCCATTCAACCTGGCCTTGAACACTTCCAGGATGTGGCATCCCCAACTTCTCTGGGCAACCTTTTCCAGTGCCTTACATCCCTCACAGTAAAGAATTGCTTTGTAATATCAAATGTTGAAGTAGCGTGCTCCACCCATCAGATTAATTAATTTCGAGAGATGACACTACACGATTAATTGGATTTATTGCTTAAAATAACAAAACGCATCAGTCTCGAAGCGGAAGATTTTACAATACCTCAGAATAATGGCAAAAGTCACAAGATTTAGAGTTACATCGTAATTTATAACTTTGTAATCCAATAGGCATTTAAAATGGCACTTTGTTTTGGATTTATGACCTATCACCTGTGCTACTTTTCACTGCAGTGCGGTTGTGTCTTAACCAATAACTTGTCATGTCACGTCCACACAGAGACTTCTATTATAACATCTAAATTCTTAACTTAAACTATATAAAATCACATTATTATATTTAAAACCCTTCGCCAAAAGCACCCATTTACCTATTACTATAGGAACACAGGCTTGTGATTCTTTTGCTTAAAATCTATAAATCTCTGTCAATTAAACCAGACCTAGCCTCTTCCAGGGTTGTAAATCTAAACCTCCTTTAATTGAAGGAGTTTCTACTCCTCTGTGTCCCACAATCAAACCTAAATCTACTCTCAGATTAAAACAAATCCCTTTATCCTATCACTACAGGCTCTTGTAAAAAGTCCCTCTCTCTCCTTCTTCTAGCCCTTTCAGGTACTGGAAGGCTGCAATAAGGTCTCCCTGGAGCCTCCTCTTCTTCAGTCTGAACAACCCAACTCCAGATGGGCTTCAGTCCTCTGATCATTTCTGCAGCCTCCTCTAGACTCCCTCCAAGAGATCCATGTCTATCCTGTACAGAGGACCCCAGGTCTGGATGCAGCACTCCAGGTAGGGTCTCACTCGGGTGGAATAGAGGGTCAAAATCCCCTCTCTTGCCCTGCTGGGCAGCTGCTTTGGATGCAGCCCAGGACAGGATTGGCCTTCTGGGCTGGGAGTGCACATTTCTGGGTCCTGCTGAGCTTCTTGTAAACCAACACACCAGAGTCATTTTCCTCAGGCCTTCCTTCAGATTATGGATTTCGGTTGAGAGTATGATACCTCGTGTCCCACAAATGGAATTTTAATTGCATATGTGCTGAAACAATGTGCAATTAGGAAGGCAAGGAAAATGAATGAGTTATTGTTGATCACAAAGGCACAAACCAATACAGTAAGATAAATATTTAGAGCAGAACAGAACTGGGTTTTCTATTTTTTGAAAAATCTGCAATTTCAAATCTAGTTTATACTTCTAAAATGCAACAAAAATAAAAGAAAATGGGAAAAATGTCTGAATTGCTTTGAGCTAATAGTAACAAATGTGATAAAACTAAGATCACATTCTCATTCAGCTTTTTAATTTTTTTCTTTTGACTTATATACATATAAATACATATTTATGTGTGCATATATGTGTGCATGTATATTTAGAAATGCCTATTTTCTTAAAATGTCTCATAGCTTCAGAAATTGAAATTATTCTTTCTGGAAGGTGACTAACCAATATGAATGAAACATGTCAATAGTATTGAAAACTATTTGGAAAATCAGTTAATGATTCAAGTTTTTCCAAAATATGTTAGCAAAAAGTAGAACTTTGACTGTTTTAAATAATGGTAAATTGAAGAAATGTGCTCGTCATGAGCACGCTTTCCCCTATTCTTCCCCTCCTGCTGACCTCCTAAACATAAAATCATAGAATATACTGAGTTGGAAGGGACCCACAAGGGCCCTTGAAGTTAACTCCTGCCCTGCACAGGACACCCCAAGAGTCACACCATGTGCCTGAGAGCATTGTCCAAACACTTCTTGAACTCTGTCAGGCTGGTCCTGTGACCACTGCCCTGGGGAGTCTGTACCAGGCCTGTCCAGACTCTGGGTGAAGAATCTTTTCTTAATATCTAACCTAAACCTCTCCAGACCCATATGTATCATATATCTGGTAATACAATCTGGTATAAAAATGATAACATGCAGAAATTTGAAAGATAGCACATTAAACTTAAAAACTGTGTTGTACTTGTCACCTGAGTTACAGATTCATCTGAAGCAAGTAAATATCATCACTTTTATTTTTTTCCGGTTCTTTCATAGAGTCCTTTTGAGCAAATAGTGCTCCATGGAAGGGACAAGCCATACAACTCCATGGATCCACAAAGTATGCTAGACCTTGTCTTTTTACTACAGCCTTGTTTGGACAAACTCCAACTAATTCCTTGTTTTTACAGATACTCCTCTGCTCTAAACTGCTTTACTTTGAGAGCTTCATTTGTCCATGGCACTGCAATTTTGTTGTGAGAAAGTGCTGGGACAGCTGTTTGGTGTATAAAACATTCTTTGTGAAGACTGTGCATCAAATTTAGGAAGGTGTAGGGGTTTTTTTCCCCCCAAGAAAAAAGTGGAAATATATATGATTTTGCAGAAATTTCATGCAGTGTTGTTGTTTTAGTCCCATCTTTGAACAAATAAATAACTTCCAGAACTATAAAATGCATTTTTTGAAGCTGGACAAAAAATGAGATTTTTACATTAAACATGAAAGTAATCCATTCTGTAAATGTTGGCTATCTGCCATGTACTGATATCTTTCACTAGTTCCTTGCACAGTAAGTTAAGACTGTTCATGTGTGCTGGTCCTAATCATACACTGCTGAAGAAAACAGATCTTAACTGCGGCCTAAAAGAAGTTGAAAAAAAAATTTTGAAAGTTTCACTGTAAAGCTAACATCAATACTATTCTCATCCTTGTTTATTCATTATAATATTAGCCTGAATTGGGCTGAAAATGGGCTTTTCTTTTGGCTTCTAAATTCTGTTCAACACAGTAATTTCCAAACTTTCAACTTGGTGATTCATGTTGCCATGGAAAGTGGTCTAGCTGGCTTATGAAGTTTAAAAGGAAAATCTGCAAACTGTCAGTGTCAGTGCCTGTGTTGATCTAGCAGGAAGGATGGGTGTTTGAAAATCATTCTGTGGTTGGAAAATAGGAGAGCTGCTAGACTAAAAATAAGGAATAAAAAAAAATGCATAGAAAAACAGGCTAAAATTTTCAATATATCAAGCAAACATTTCATTACTTACCAGAAACAATGGTGCAAGAATCTCTCAGGTGCCTGTAAAAACATTCATGGTGGCACTGCTGAATATCTTCAGAATAAAAATCATTGATTTCTTTTTTTGGGGAGGGAGGAAGTTGGGAGAAGAGGGAAGGGGACAACTGCTGTATAATCTAACTTTTTTTCTAGCTCAAAGCAATTTTTTCTTTCTTCAATTCTGCATCTGAGAGCTGGCATTTTATCATTTCAGCATGTCACACTGTTACACTATGCAGTGTGGTTATGCATTGAAATGTCAGTTTCACCTAAAAATGGAAAGATGTGCCACACACCCATTTTCAGCTAATAAGACATCCGTTAGCTCATGTAACAGATTTCCAAGGCAATAGGAAGAGATGAGTTTAGCTGAGTACTCTTATATATTATTCACATAACTAAAAATACAGGATGTGTATCCTCGTAAGTTTTGAATTCCACATTTTCTAGAGTAAAAATGTACTTAATCTATTAAAAAGTATTTTTTCTTTGTTTAGAATAAATGATGGTTTTCTCCATGGCTTCATATTCCACAGCCTAGTAAACAGGACTATGCCTTGCTACTTAATATATTTATTTCCCAGCATTGCTTAATAAATGTAGAAAGTGACATTGCGTGATTATATTTCATCCAATTGTGTCTCATCCAATCCTGTGCTTGATGGAAATAAGATCTGAAAATGAAAAATTCTTTCCCTGGCAGCCTCCTTCATCCTTGCTCCTTTTTCTTTGTCCTAGGCCTGAGCTGTGTGAGGGTCCGTAAGGAATTGGATCAGCCCCACTCGTTTCTCACTAAAATGTTCAGAGTCAATAATGAAATAAACCTATGGCAGTTTTGCTGAAAGGGAGTATGTAAAGTATGAAGGTTTCATATGTACTTCTTCATGTTCTTAACAATTTCTAAACTCATCCAAGGAAGAGTATGATTAATAAAGCTGTACCTTTCCTCATAGTTTTTATTAGACTCAGTCCTAAGAATGTGTCAGTTTTGTGGATCCAGTTTGATCTAGGCTTTTGAATAAACTGTAAGATTATTTAATGCCTAAGAAAATTATTTTATGCCTTTCTTGTAAATATTCATTGCTAGTATGGGTTATGAGTACTGAAATAACTAAACCAATCCCAAAATCTCCAAGAATCCATACTTCAGTGCTGTAATAGAGGGGGCAGGGAAAGGGAATGGAGATTTTAACAAGGCTCAAAACATGGATAAAAAGTTATAGATCCTTTTCTCTGAAGGCTGATTGAAGCCTTGCATTTTCTCCTTGCCTTTGTGAGTAACTTTCATGATCTTTCTTTTCCCTAAATAATGTCCTCTGTTCATTGAAGGAATTAATTAATTTCCTTAAGAAGGTAACACTGAATTGAAGTAGGATGGCTTGGTGCATCTAGGATCTTTTAGATATAGGTCTCCTGGGTTTTGCTTGTTGTCAGTGAAAATCGTTTCTTGCACAAACTGTCACCACTGCTTTTTTTGGGTGGTAGCAGTGGGAGGGGGTTCAAGCAGAAAGAACACAAGACCTACTTCTTGCATGGGGTGTTTCTTATTGCTCAAGAATGTCAGGTTGCAGAAACACAAAACTTCTACTATATTCTAGTCTACATTCCATTCTACTTGTTTTTTTAACCCTGGAAGGAGTCATGCATGATGCAATGTTAAATACATACACCTACCGGTATGGTTGGATATCTTCACCACTGTAGAGGGAAACCCAGCCAGGTCAGTCAGTAGAATTGTCACCTTTTTTTTTCAAAATTATATACGTAATGTATAAATATATATATATAGAGAGAGAGAGAAAGAGAGACTGAGACCACTGAAAGCTGGTTTTTCATGCTTTGATACACAGGTAAGATTCTGAAGACTTAATTTGAAGAAAAGGCTTTCAACACAAACATCAGAACCCCTTTTTATAGTGCACCTTCTTTCCATCTAAGGTTTAATCTGAGATCTTTGGGGCTTTAATTTTATTTCTTTAATTTCTTTTTTCTTTTCTTTGAAACAGGAGAGTACACTCACAGGTTATTCATTATTGTTTATCATGTGTTTTGCACATTGCCATCCCATAAAAAGATGTAGAATATGGACCTCCATAATTAATTTTCTTACACCGCCATTTTAACCTATTGTTATTCCAAAGAAGGTCTTACTGAACTTTGCATGGACTAGGATACTACTGAAAACAGAAAAGCACTCAGGTCTGTTTCTGTGCTGTTTAGTCTTCAGTCAGAGCTGATGAGAGGAAAAAGGGAATTGCCCATTTATAGGCGATCCTGAGTTGTGGAGTCTTTGGTTTGTTTTACGTTGGAATTAAATGTCAGCAGTCTGGAATCTCTGACAAAAGCTAATGGCCCATTTTGGCCCATTTCTCTGTTGGAGATCCCAAACACCAGATGGGTGCCTGTGCATCTGGGGAGCTGGAGAGCAAGCTCAAGCCTTTCTACCCGCCAGCCGGACAGACAGAGCTCAGAACCGTGGCAAACCAAGCAGCCAGCAAGAGGATAAGGCATTTGGCTGGGGGAGAATGGTGGAAGCTGTCAGGAAGGCAGGAGCTGGGCAGCAGGCAAGCTGGGCAGGAGCCAGCCGTGCTCTTTGCCAGCTGGCCAGAATCTCTACTTGCCGGCTTGGTATCGCTCCCGAAGATTTC
>NW_008239054.1:1045262-1051612 GCF_000691975.1 Corvus brachyrhynchos | reverse complement strand
GTCATAAGGCCATTTTGCAGTTTAGGAAAACTGGGGGGAAACAGGTTTTATTTTGTGTTATTTCTTTTATTTCTCATAAAAGGCTAAACAGGTAATTTTCCAGCTTTTCCTCAATACTAGGAAATTTAGAGATTTGTTAACTTTTTAAAAATGGCAATTAAGAGAGTGGTACAGGCCCACAGCCACAACTTTGAGGAATCATCTGCCTTTGAGTCTTGTAGAACTGGGAAGATGTAGAGAGAAATTTTTGATATGCTAGTTCATTTTACAGACTTACCTGAAAAATGGCTTGAAAATATAACCACAGATAATAGCTCAAAACCGTCTTTCTAAATACTTTCTGCTTGTAAATTCTGAATGTGGGATGAATGTAAATCTGAAAACTGCCATGATATCAGAAAATAAAAGGGTGCTTGAAAATTCATGTGATATTTTAATCTTTTTCTTCTCTCTTTGGACAAGTCTGGTTTCTGGAAATATTTACATAAAGTCGCTGGTTGGGTTTTTTTTTTCTTGAAGTCTAAATTAGAATCAGTAAACTTCAAAGATAAATACAATTTTAAATCCATTATCCAGCATGATTCAGGATAAGCATTTATTGATTAGTCAGCACTCCATATTCAGCTGTTTGAACATTTGTGGGAACATACTGGAAAGCTGCAAACTCAGCTAAAGTAAAATCACATACACTTCCTATCTGCAAAATAGTTTTGGTAGTACTTGGCAAATTTCATTAGAGTGTTTTCTTATAGTATTAGGTTTAAACTCAGCCTTGTGCCTGGAGACTGCAGCTACGAGTCTACCCAGATCATTCTGTATTCATGGGAAAGGTTAGAGTGAGACAGATGGAGATTTCTTTGGAGTATAGGGCCCAAATCTAAGAGAGCTGTGGCAAGTTTGATTAATCACTCTGCATCCTACTTCATAACTATTACTTATGGTTTAAGAATAACTGCTTTCCTTTGTCCCTGCTGCAGACTGGAATATAAAGATATGTGGTGGTGCATGCTGTGCATACAAGGACAGTTTCTGTTTTAACCCTTCACATGTACCTGCAGGTTCTCTTTAACATGTGACAGTCTGAAGTAGAGGCTGATTCCAGACACTGCAGCTTTTTTTAAGGGATAGCATGAGCTCATAGGGTTAATATTATTGTTGTATTTTATTATCTACTTTTGTTCAATTTTATTATTCTAGTGATGTGTAAATTTAGTAATGGGTTTACTTGCAGACAATTTATGATTGTTGGGGTTTTTTATATTCTTCACATGAAACAGGTAAAAAGGAAATCTAACCCAGTTTAAATCTGGAGTCCAGTTATGCAGATCAGTCAGCTAGAAATTCAATACAAATCCGCAGCTCCAGCATGAATGGTGATAATCTTTTTGTCCGGTTTGGTAGATACAATAGTCTGACTAGAGCCATCTGTCAGAATGACTGACATGAGGAAGTTCTTAGGGCAGAAAAACAGAATTACTTGCTTTTTCTCTGCCAGAGCCTTGAAAAGTTAACTTTCTTTTTGAGAGCTCTGGGAGCAGTAGATATTGTTTGAGCAACAAGGGAAAACATACCCCAGTCATGGTTCTCTATTCTGGACCAGCAGGCAGGAACAGGTCTGGTTTTCCAGGACTCGCATTCTTCATCCTTCTCCTTTTCCCACTGTGCTCTTGTCTTTAGGATGGCTATGTTCTGCTTTGCCTCTTCTGTGAGCTTGTTATATGGCTTTGATTTCACCCACGACATAACCAGCTGACTGACCCATGAAAAACTGTTAATGTAGCTGAGTTACACTGTAGAGTATAGGGTTGAGTTAGGTTTTGTCCATATGTCTCCATTAAGACAGAAGTGGCTGCCACCAATTTTTACCTGTTAGGTTTTGCTAATGGCAGTATTGTAAAAGCTGAGAAATAACTAAGTGTGATTTCTTCATCTTATGTATATTTTAGGCTAATGTAGAAAGAAATAGCTTGCATTATTTTAAGTAGAGGGGTAGCCTGAATAAATGTTCTCTTAAGTCTTTGAAAACATCTGACACATCTTCCTAATCAAGAAAAAAGTGGATTCACTGAAGTGGAAGCAGGATATAGCTTATTTGACCAAAAAGTTCAGTCATTAATGGGAAAATAAGATATATTAGCCTTCTTTTTGCTATTAGCATAAAGGCTTTTATTTACAAAGCACAGAAATGCTGGGAAGCTTGCAGGATATTTTAAATAGTGTGTTTTAAAGTAAATTGCAGCATATATAAATGTGAGTAAGGGTAAATGTGGTTCAAAGCATGGTTCAAAGTTCAGATGACAGACAAATTATCTGACATACCAAAGTAGAGGTTTATAGCTGACTCATTTATATTCTAATCCATGACTGTGACATCCTTTCTGGTAATGGTGTACAAGGCAGGAAAAAAAAAAAACTAATTCAAAATTAACCCAGTATTTTGTGTGATCTTCCTAACTATGGTTTCTGGCTTTGTTTGGTCTTTTCCTTTTTAACCTTCTGAGGGTATATGCTGGTTAAACAAAAACCTGATGCACTCAAAGATAGTAAATGTGAAATTCAGAACAATCCAAGTATGTTTTTCAAAGCTGGGTGCCAATCTTTGGAGACATTCATTCAGTTTGGGATGAAACTTCTGGCTGGGGCCTCCTACTAGTTCAGTATCAGGTGGGTTATGTATAAGAATTCAATATTTGGTATCTATTTGAAGTTCCACAACTGAAAAACAACAACAATTAAATATACATTACTCTAGGGTAGAATGCAAAAAATAGCCTTATTACATATCCAGGAGCCCAAATGTAAAATATAGCTTCCTATTCCTTACACGAATTTTTGAAATAAAGACTGCAAGTCACAAAACAAAAGAAAAAGCCAGTTGCTTTCATATCTGATCATGACCTTTTTATACTTGTATCTGTTTTCATTCAATATTTGTTTTATTTAACACTTACTTCTAATTATTTTGTACTGAGCAGGTGTCAGGTTTTTTAGGTTCTCAGTAAGAGAAGCACTATCACTCTAAACTGGTAAACTGAATTATGGAGTAAAAGATGGAAACTATAGAAAAAGAAATAGCAGTGTTATATCTCATCCAGTGCTAGGAACCCCTGCTGCAGCATCGGACATGCTGCACTACGTGGACCATGGCACACTGTGCAGAGTTCCCATCCCCAGCTCAAAGTCTTCCTGTGCTCTTGTAGGGTTTTGCTACGCAGGTTCATTGGTTACTGATAGCAGCCAAATCCAGAATGTGCACTTGGAGAAGCCACTGTGCAATATGCCCCCACACCCTTATCTCAATAGAGTTCCCAAACAAGTGCATATAATATTTCAAGTGGACAAGAAAATGCACTATTACGTATAATTATGACGGAATGCATATTGAAAACATGCACCTTAATTAACTCTGCACTGATTATTTTTACATTGGTTAATTATTGAGTGGAGCCATTTCATGGTATCCTTCGTACAGAAGCACACACTTGAGTAACCATGAACACTCTGCAATAGTTGCTTAATAAGTGCTCATAGACTATTCAATGTGAAATCTATATAGCTAGGAAACCAAGCATGCGGATAGTCAATTCTTCATTCCACAGTCTTCTGGATGTACCACTGCACTGGTGACTTGGGAATTTTAGGGTTTTGGTGTTTTGTAAAGAAAGGAAATGCAAAACTGAAGGACACAAAGAAAGTGATATGGCAGAAGTGCCCTGCCTGATATGATAAATAGTTAATTTTATGATATGTCTGTTTTCCTGCAAAACAAAGGTGGCTGTCCTGATGCATAAACAATCATGAGGCTTAGAAGTAATTCAGCATCTTAAATTCACGCTGTTTAGGCAAACGAACGACACACTTTGCATCACTCATGACAATAATGGAAGACAAAACTTACTAGGTTTCAGTCTTTCTCAAGATGATGGTATTTACCATGCATTTGCTACTATCCATTGCATTAGAAAGTACGGCTGTATTGTGAGGGAAAAAAGTCATGACCTCTGCATTGTAATACAGCCATAAAATGTATTTATTATATTATTATGGTCAAACTGATATTTTTTTCTTTTCTTTAGTCTATTATTTAAATGTAGATAAGACTCTCCATTATCAAAAATAGAATTAAATAATACAATATAAAAATGAAGATAATAGCATAAGCAGCATGCAAAGCTAAAGTCACCAAAACTCTGCAAAGTATGTGATTATTAACTGTTAAATCTATCTAACTGGGGATTACTTATAACATATTCCATGTGTGAGGCTCAAATTTATTTTCACATGATCAGTTTTAAGCATGTGTTTTCAAGAAATGTTCTTCATGCTGTAAGTAGTCAGATTATTTGATTGTGGTGAAACAAGTAGCATTCTGATGAAAACATTTTTATTGACTTTTGTCCATTCATCTGTGAATTCATTTTAGCATCATTTGATAATCAGGGACCACTAGAGTCATTTTACAGTGCTCTGATTAGTTCATCAAGCACAGCAGTCCATAATGGAGACCTAACAGAGCACTGACAACCCAGTTCTGTGCAGCAGATGAGCAACTTGCATTTGATTTGAGCAAAACCCATGAACTTGAATTATTCATCTCTTCATAATCTCTGATCATTAGGGAACATCACATGATCTCTAGAGTATTACCTCTTCTTCCCCCACACTGAATTTTTTGATGCTACCTCATTTATACAGAATATATTGCATGGAAAAATGTTAATTACATCCTCTTCCCCAATGTACTCCGCCTGATGGGAACCTAACTGTATGGCGGATTATATGATGGAGTGTTACCCACAGCCAGAGGCTTCTTTAGGAAGAAGGCATGTTTCCATACCCTGGCATGGTGCTACACCTTGTCAGGGGCTTCCTGAACTTGCAAAGTGGGAAGCCAGCCTAGCACAATAAGAGATCTTGCAGTGGTAATACAAAGTGCGCCGTGGCACAAGGCTCAGAAAAGGAAAAGTTAAGGAGCAGGGAGAACAATTCATTTGGTTGCTCTTCCTGCTAAGGAAATTATGAAGTACAGTTTAAAGTCAACTGCATGTATATGCTTGTGGATTTTGTGTTGCAAGATTATTTCAATCTACCAAATATCTGTTCTAGGTAAACAGGGGGAAAAAACCCACACTGCAGATGCATTTTATGCCTGCACAGAGAGCAGGCATATGTACATCAGGTATAAATATGAGTGACGAGATACATATGCGTTTAAGATTTTTGTGTATTGAAAGACACATAAAAAGAGCATAAACTCTAAACTGGAATTTGGCCAGGAACACAAGCCAATAATACTTCTGATTGGGATGCATTTTTGCTGTCATTTGGCTTTAGTGCAGATGTAGTACTGTCTGCAGTATTTCTAAACTTTAGATTAAGATCCTTTTTCAGCTGAAGTATAGTATTTCTAAAAGGAGCTACTAGATCTAATTATGTTAATTAAAGTAAGATTCAGAACTAAAACTCTAAGTTTTATTATGAAAATTCTTCAACTTTTTTACATGTTTGGTTTTATGATGCAATTAAACATTGGCAGTGAAGTTTATTTTCATCCCATGTAATGTTTTTGTCCTTTTACAACAAGCTTATAATTAATGAGACAAATAAAGACATGTGATGTATATGAGCAAAAATGCAACAGAGTACCTATAAATCTGAAGGTGTTTACCATCTGCAAACATGTCTGTATTATTTCTTTAGTTAAATGTATATTACATGTGGGTTTTTTAGGATATATTGAACACAACTAGTCATTGAATTAAAGTGCAAAATAGCACAATATCTGTAGTTGTAAGAAAACCATGTTTTCAAAGACTTTATCATGGCTAATTTTTTAAGACATGGTGGTGTAGTTATCTGCATACTTCTACATATTAAAAGGAAGATATATTTTTTCATATTAATTTAGGATGTAAATAGTTTACAACTGGAAGGACTTAAAAAGCCAGTCTTTCTATCTTGCATGAAGACTCCATATTGTCAAATAATTTTTGTTGGGCTTAGGCTACTACTTGCTTTTTCCTTTGGAGTACCTTCTAGACTACCTGGTTTTGGTTTCTTTTGTTTTTCCCCTGATGCTAACAAGGACTTTTAAAGGTCTGTCCTTGTATCAAACATTGTTGTGGGTTGACCCAGGCCAGATGTCAGGCACCCACCAAAGCCACTCACTTGCTCCCCTCTGCAGCTGAACAAAGGAAGGAAATTGTCATAAGTTAGCAAGCATCGTCCCGGAAGGGACGTCCTTGCTAAGAGGTGCTTACAGCTTCCTCTGGGAACTGATAGAACCTATCAGCTGGCCAGTTTGGATATGGACAATTCTCTAAGCCACTTAAAGTTGTGATCACCTCTGT
>NW_008239054.1:1039169-1044723 GCF_000691975.1 Corvus brachyrhynchos | reverse complement strand
AAAAACTTCAAGAGTGGACCCTCGAAAGCAGTTGTGGGAAAAGCTGCAAGTCGGGGAAGGGATTCACATGCGAGCAGAGAACCAACCTGGGTGACTGTCTCGTTGTGATAATGTTTTCATAGCATGAGCAAGAGAGACTCCTCTTCCTAAATGGACTGAACAAAGTTATTATGGAAGTGGTAAACAGAATGAGCATCTCAAGGGTTGTCTTTTTACACTGTCACTGGGACAAGGGAGAAAGGTGGGGGGAGGAGAAGAGTTCTGAAGGTGTGGTATAATTTTCCTTCTTCTTTTAGGTCTGTTAATAAACTTCTTTATATGCTTTCAAGTTTGGTGTCTGCTTTGCATTTCTCCTAATTCTTATCTCACAGCAGATAAACAGTAATGAGTATTTTAGACCAAACCATGACACTAAATTGGTGTTTCCGCCCGGTTACAAACCGAACCCGCGACAGAAATATAACAAAGGTCTCATGGGTTGAGATAAGGACTAGGGGAGATTGCTCATCAAATGCCATCATGAGCAAAACAGATTCAACCTAGAGATACGAAGTGAGTTTATTACTAACCAAATCAGAGGAGGATAATGAGAAGTAAAATAAGCCCTTTAGAACACCTTCCCCCCACCCCTTCCACCTTCCCAGCTCTATACCTGCTTCCCCAGTAGTGCAGGGAGACAAGGGACATGGGGGTTTTGGTCAATTCATCACCCAAAGCTTCTCCTGCTGCTCAGGGAGAAGGAGTCGTTCCTCTGCTGCACTGTGGGGTCCCTCCCACGGGAGACATTTTTCCATTAACTTCTCCAACCTGAGTCCATCTCACGAGCAACAGCTCCCTGCAGGCTGCCGGTGGATCTCTGCACCCCCATGGATCTCCATGGGCTGCAGGGGGCACAGCTGCTTCACCACAGTCTGTCTGCACCACAGGCTGCAGAGGAATCTCAGCTCCAGTGCTTGGATAACCTCTTCTCCCTCCTTCACTGACCTTGGTGTATTCAGGGCTTTTCTTCTCATGTGTTCTCACTCCTCTCTTCTCTGGCTGGAATTACAACTGCACAACAACTTTTTGTTTATTTTTCTTCTTAAATATGATATCACAGAGGCGTTACCAGCGTTTCTAATTGTCCCAGCCTTGGCCGGTGGCACATCCATCCGTCCAGCAGGGATTGGCTCTGCTGGACATGGAAGAAGCTTCTAGCAGCTTCTCACAGGAGCCACCCCTGTAACCTACTTCACCCCCCTCCCCCCACCAAAACTGAGGCCATGCAAAACCAATACAAACACAGATAAAATTGGCCAACAAAATCAAAAGTTAAGGGAGAAAGGTATGACGGGCCTATGATCAGTATGACCACCTAAGCTTTAATTATGTTTGCACCACTGTGTAGCAAAGACACTAATGGTAGCTTTCACATTTCTTGAGCTGCCACATCCAGTCCTCCTTTGCTTGCTTATCTGTGTGTACACAGTTTCTCAGTGTGACAATGTTTAACATAAGGGAATGCTTTCAGCTCCAGTGAAACTCATGTAGCTTAGTATGAGGGCCTGTCTAAGTACAGCTTCCTGAAGACCTGTCTTTCCATTCCACCAAGTATCCACCGATTTTAGTTTCATCTTTCTTTTTTTATTGTGTTGCATTCATGGATTGTCACCTCATTCAGTTATTGATCTCTCCTGTGCTACAAATTCACTCAACACTGCCATCCCTGCCTTAAAATGATTTCCATGGGGGAATCTTGAATCTGTTGCTTTGAACTTAATTGACTTTTAAATTGAATTGAATTGAAGGAAGGAATAAAGTTCCATTTCTATTCTGTCTGGTTTGGTTCTTCTGAGCTAAAAGGTGAAAAATAACTTCTGTCATCAAAAAAAGCAGGCATGATGCTGAATGCACACAGACTGTTTTTAAGTGTGTAGATTATATTTTAGAATTTATTCATCCTAATATTTTTCTATCCCTACATGTTCAAAGGCACAATTTCTACAGGAAGTTTGGTAGATTATTTGTTGAATTCTCAGCTATTGCTTTGTAATTCTGTTGAGAAGGTCATGCCATATGTCTGAAGTCCTATCATATGCAGCATGAATAATCCCCTTCTTGGACACAGTGGGGTTTCTTGGTACAGCTACCTTCTACCTTCTTCTAGGCTTCCCTAAAGCTAAAAGCCCAAGCACTGCAAAGGTTAAGTGATCTGGCCTTTGGGACACAGCAGGAAGCTCTCTAGTCTGTGTTCATTTGTTAATTTCTGTCAAAAATATTCATGCTTGTTGTTTTTCTTAGATTTTCCTTCCCTGAATTTTTAAAGAACTGTTTATACTTCAGGCACAGACACTGTGCATGCTGACATGAGAGACAAGTATTCTAAATGGCTGTCCCATCAGCTGAGGTGACACTGATATGCTCTGCCAATAAGAGAAAGTACAAATCTAAGAACCTTGCTGTAAGCTGCTAGCCATTTTGGCTATTAACCAAATCCAGCCTGGTTGTACAAAGCACCATCTGGTCATCTTTTCAGCAGTCCTTCACGTCAAAGAATTTACTTTTAATAAAAAGAACTGCAAACATCTAATCCTTTTTGCAAATTATGCCTTGTTTTTTTGTGGAGAAGACAGACTGAGAGGGTTGGTGTTGTTCAGCCTAGAAAAGAGAAGACTCCAGGGACACCTTATAGCCCCTTCCAGTACCTGAAGGGGACCTACAAGAGAGCTGGAGAGGGACTTTTCAAAAGAGTTTGTAGTGATACGAACAAGGGGAATGGTTTCAAACTAAAAGAGATTTAGATATTAGGAAGAAATTCTTTACTGTGAGGGTCATGAGTCTCTGGAAAAGGTTGCTAGCCAGAGAAGTTGTAAATGCCCCATCCCCAGAAATGTTCAATGTCAGGTTGGATAGGACTTTGAACAGCCTGGTGTAGTGGAAAGTGTCTCTGTCAATGGCAGGGAGATTAGGACTAGAGGATCCTTAAGGTTCCTTTCAATCCAAACCATTCCATGATAAGCACAATTCAATTTTGGCAAGTAATTATAGTGGCAAAATTGTATGCAAGTAGTTACTGCTTTACTGGAAGGCTACAATGCTTCCTTCTTTTTAACATTTATTTTCACTGCATTTAGCACTTCTGTGAAAGACATACCTGAAAAAAACATGTTCTGGACTGGATGTAGAAGTGGCAGTAGCTTCTGCAGAAATGGAAATCTTGTACAAAAATTAATGGAAACACCCTTTGGTGGTCAGATTTATGGATCTACTTTGCTAGGGTGTAAGTCTGAGATTCTCAGTCTTTTATCTGTGGTACATGGAAATCTGTAGAACATGTTCAAAGTTTTCTTTGCATTAAATTTGCAGAATTAAATTCCACAGTTGTCTTGGAAAATATTTAGAGATCCATAAACTGAAAAAAGTTGAAAATCATTTCTTCACAAATACAGCTTCATGATATTTACAGAATCACACAGCAGCCTGAGTTCGAAGGGACCCAGAAGGAACATCGAGTTCAGCTCTTAAATGAGTGGCCCATAGAGGGTTCAAACCCATGACATTATTAACACCAGGCTCTCACCGAGTTAATCTCAGATTACTGTTATGAGGGGAAGCTTGTCATATTTTGAATAGAGATCATTCTGACTGATCCACAGTCAGAATGTGTACTGGCAGAAAATCATAGAATCATAAAATAATTTAGTTTGAAAAAGACCCCCAAGATGATCAAGTTGAACCATAAACCCAGCACTGCCAAGTCCATCACTAAATCATGTCATGAAGCACCACACCTCCCCAGGGATGGTGACTCAGAAGATTTTTTAGGACAAGATAGGTATAAAAACCCCAATGACATAACAATCTATAAATATAACAAAGTCAGAAAAAAAGAACTATCTTGTGATACTGGAAGGAAAACAAAGGGTGGAAATAGAAGTGATAGATATAGCAGGAGTGACATCAGGTTTACTTTACCGTAATAAATACAAATTTACATCTAAGGCTTTGTATGGTGCTGCTGATATTTACTGCAGATATGCACCACTGTAGGATTAAGAGGTCTGTAGGAAGTTCTCTTCTTTTTATAATCTACCCTGCCCTTCCTATCCCATTTCTTAATTATTTAGTATTCAGACTTCTCCCATGTTCCTCTTCTTTCCTGCCTCCAAGATCCTTTCTTTGCTTCAGGAAACTCACTAGGCTCATTAGACATACATGCACCATTTGCTTGCATGCTCAGTAAGTGCCTGGGAAGCCAAAATAAGATAGATGAGAACTGGAAAAGGTACTGAAGAGGATTTAGAGTTGAATTTAAGCATTTTGATACAAAATTGAATAAGCCTCTGATTTTTCATGGTCCAAAAAGCTCTGTAGTTTTCTCAAATATTATCCCTTATTATGGCATCTAAAACTCTGTAGAAAGGAACATAGTAAACATCAACTTGCACCATCTTTGCCAGACCTTTTCCTGCCCTTCAGCATGCCTCACTCCCCATGCCCATCCTCCATCTTACTACAGGGGGAACAAGGCCAGCTTTGTGATGGTCTTGTGAGGTGCAAGAGTTTCACTGGGAAGTAGCTGCTGACTCCAGGGTTTAAGAGTACTAAGACTGGGGAAAAAAAAAAAAAAAAAAGAAAAAGAAAAGCAGAACAGAGTATTTGCTGCCCTTCTTTGTCCTATTTCTCAGATTTGTTGCAGAAGGATGGTTTCTGTCCTAGCTATTACTGCCTCTGGGTTTTTTTGTTTTCCAGTCATAGCTCTGGAACTGCTGATGAACCAAAATCTTCTTAGCTGCTCCCAGTAATGCAATCTGTTGTTTTTATCTAAAATTATTTTAATTGTCTAATTAGCATTTAATCACCTAAACATTGGTCTTGTGTTCTGGGTTTTGATGGGTTGTGTATATTCAGTTTTGCTGTCACTTTCCTTCTGGTCTTTCTATTTCCTTTATGTAGGCTGAGAAAGTGTTTAAAATGTGCTGAAAACTTCTGTTTCCTTTTAAAACCATTTTAGTATCTTCAGCTACTAACTGAATTTAAAAATTCTGTAATAATATTCTTTTTGAACAATTCAAAATCAGATCTTAACTGGAGAAAGTGTATTACTGCATTAACAATGTGATATTAGTAGTTTGGTCTTAGCAGCTTGGTTGTAGTTGAAGATAAAAGAAAGGAAAAAGCTGGAAAGAAGTATCCTGCCAAAGCCAATCAACAAGAACTAACAAGCTCTGGCTGTAGGAGGTTGCCTGAGGAAGGGTAGCTACCATACAGTATGTCTATATTTTCCAGTTACATAATTTAGCCTAATAGCTCTGGTAACATATTCTGTATGCATCCCATTGGGATAAAATTTATTCACATGCTGTTTCTTGCTTGTGGTCAACTAAATATCAGAGAACGAAAGACATAATCTCAAGCAAATGGTGCTCATTGAAATAATATATTTCAGGTTTTAGGGGTTTTTACTGCTCTTGTTCCAGATTATATGTCAGGTCAAAAATCAAACTGGTGGGACACAGCAGTTTCCTCACCAATAAATTGTGTAGAGATGACTGTATGGAAAGGTCAGGCTGTT
>NW_008239054.1:1021455-1039079 GCF_000691975.1 Corvus brachyrhynchos | reverse complement strand
GTAGGGAATCACTGTCCTTTTGCTCAGGTAACATGCTTAAAGGCCCACATCACTGTTACTTCTCCATTATGTCCCTGAGCCTCACAGGACTTCCAGCAACAGAGATAAAAGGGTCTGCAGAAGCTATCTCCTGCCTGAGCTGAGGGATGGTGCTGCTTGTGATCCTCTACCTACTAACGCTAATGGTGCCTGCGGATGGAGGCTGTTCCTCTGCTTTAAAACTAGGTTAAATAATCTGCCTTGATTTAGAGTGATGTACTTGGTTTTAGACCAAAAATGCACAGAGAAGGAAGCTCACCCAGTTAGTTCTGCTCTTGCTAGAAGGCAGTAACAAGAGTTGAGAGCTGAGTCCACAGCCTGTCCCTTCTACCCTCTCTTCCTCTCTCCCAGTCTCCCTTCCTCCCTCTCTCCCTCTCACTCTCTGTCTCACTTTTGTCTGGTCTGGTCCTGCAGAGGGACGCCATTACCAGCTTCAGGATCAACCTGGTCATTGCACATTGAATTTAGACATTATCATATGCATGTTACCATAACCATTCTTTCACATGAGAGGTATTTGCTATTATCAAAAAAATAATAACTGTAAGGGCCTAAGAGCATTCATTTTCAGTAGAGTCTAGTGAAATATACCGAAAACTGTCATTAAATGCTTAGGGACACTGTTATTTCACTACCTGTAATAGCAATTGCAGTCTGTAATCATTAGCTCATCAAAATAAGTCACTTGTATGATGGCAATTTTTCATAAAATTTACCATAAACTAGCAATCTAAAAAATCTAGACGAAAGATATTATTGACAGTTGCTGGGCAACTTACTATTGAATTCAAAGAACCAATGAACCAAGGAATCATAAAGCATATTTACTAAATGTGGATTAGAAGGATGGTTTGTTAGTTGTGGCTATCAAACCTGATAAGATTTTCTTTGGGACAGACTCTGTGTTAGTCACACTGGAGTGAATCAATTGAGGTCAAAAGAGTAACTTTGAATTAAAAGATTTGATTCTTCACTGTTTACCTGGTAGTGCTGTCATATCTGGGCCTGTTTGCATACTGTAAGGGATTCCCTTTGCCCATTTTGTAAGGTATAATTCCAAAAGGTAGGAAAAATAAAAAAATCTGATTTGTCTTGGGGTGCAGGATATGTGTCAAATTCTATTGCTTATAATGACTTTAGAGAGATGGGATATCAGAATATATTAATCCCAGTTTCAAAGCAGTAGAGAAAAAAGAAGAGAATGCATTTCACCATTCTTCATGGACACCTGTATGCAAAGCTGGAGTTGATACATAGAATAATACTTGTTATCAAAATGGTGGTCGGAAGAAAAGGTATTATTGTGATTTTAGACCTGATTGCAGACTGAGAAAGTTCCTTTAATATAGACAAAAGTATTAAAATGAATTTTCCATTAGATTTAGTCCTGACACAGAGACTTGATCTTAACACGACATTTGGAGCTTATTCGTCTCTCACAGATTTGGAGCTCAGTAGCAAGATAAATTTTATACAAATTTCACATTTCATTATACATTATTAAAGATAACTAGATTCTTTTTCCTTTTAATGCCGGTAAAGCTTTCCCTTGCAAGACCCTTCACAAGCTTCCGTGTATTTTTTAATTTAAGCTGCTGCCTGAGTGCCCAAGTTACCTATGTCACAGCAGAATTCAAGTGCTGCCTCTAGTTTTGTATCTCTAGGCATCCCTTTAATCTGTAGTTCCACAGTGTTGCCCCTTTCCCAGTACTAGAAATGTTGTGATGTGAACACTTACATCCTATGACTAACACTGGTTCCAAAAGTCTCAGTATCAGACATGCAGTCCAGGTTTGGTTTATGGCAACATTTATGTTATGGTTTATGTCTGGGTTTCATATATGAGTTGAAATGTAGACTTTACAAAGGTTTGAAATTCAGTCACCATTTTGGGGCTGGGAGAGAAGAAGAAATGAAATAATAGAATAACTATAGTTGTGTTTCTGCTGAGAAAGAATATCATGCTTGACCACTTTTAGGACATGAAAACTTCTCGAGCTCTTGCAGTTCTCTCTACTTCACATTTTAGTCTTTCAGACTTTTCTGAAAAGAGATTTTTTTTTTTTTAATGTATGCAGCTAGTCCTGTAGTTAATTAATGACAAGTACTATGTTTTCTTTTGTGTTCAAGTGTGTTTTGGTCCTTTGAGTCCCTTGAGTATTTGTATTTTAATACACCTATTTGATGTCTTTGCCCTGTTCTTGGGAAAAGTCAAGTTCATCAAATCCCTGTGAAGCAGCAAGAAGAAACTCATTTTACTCCTCTTGTTGCCTTTTTGCTTCTTCTCCTAAGTGTTAAAATATAACTGAATATTAACTGAATTCCCAACAGTCTCTGCACCTGTGTGCATTTATAAACATATTTACACCACTTCCCTCTTACTTTAGTAAAAGAAACTTATAAAGAGCAGACTAATAGCACTAGAATTAAAAAACAAAACAAAACAAAACAAAAACCAACCAGAACATCTAAACCTTATATAGTTTAAAAGCATTTAGTATGCAGTAAAATTGAAATATCGTTTATCATATTCAAGTGTAATATGCTTTCTTTCCTCATTTGCCTTCCCCCATCTAGTTCAGGAACAGCTTATGAAAAGGGAAGCAACATGTGTAAAACTCAGCAATACAGTCAAATGTCAATGCATGAGCTGGATAAAGAGGACAGTCCCATGAGTACACTTACAAGTAAATTAAAACAAGAACATCGTGCAATTTTAACCAAAATGGTTATTTTAGTTGCCTAAGATCTGTGAAAATTGCAATGGAAGGTGATACTGCTCCAAATTATTTCATCTTTCATTCAGAATGTGCTGTTAATTATAGGAGCACCTGTTAGCTGTACTCACTTATTGTCAGCATTTCAATTGAGCATGCTCAATTGAAACGAATTCTTTCATGGCTGAAATCTACTGCCTAATTGTATTTTTAGTATGCTTTTGACAAAAGTATTTTGGCTATTACTGTTTGTTGGAGCAAAATGCACACTTTTTACAAACTCATTACATTCAGGGTCAGAAGGACCCCTTAGATCACCCAGTCCAGTATCGTGGTCTCTCACCCAGCTATTCCTATCTCTAACCTGTAACTTCTGGTTACATCTCCTAGGAGATGTTTTAAAAGTCATAATAAATTCACTTTTCTTATGCTTTTTGGGGCGAAATCCTAGAGATTGCTCAGAAATAAAAAATTCATTACTTAATTTAAAAGGTCAGTCTTGCTTCTGATCTGAATGTCCCTGGGTTTAGCCATTATATCTTGCAGTTTACTTGCTTACATGCTTGTAGGGTCTGTACTTATTAACACCCCTTTTCCAGTTGTTTGCATATCCAGATTTAAATATGATATGTTTCAGATACAGATTTCCAGATACGAATCATGTTTTCAATTTTTTTATATCCACCCCAGCACATGCCATCTTTTAAGTTTGCTCATATATTCTTGTAAGTTGTAGGTCAGATCTTGAGACAGTATCACAATACTGATCCACCTTAGTGACTCTCAAAATGGCTACAAAAGTCTCTGTGAGCAATAACCAGGGGAAATGATATTTGTGGGTGTGTGTCCTCCACTATCCTTCCAGTTGCAGGGAACGATGAGGGAATAAACAGGACAAACCAGCAGACCAACCCCTGTCTCTGAGCCTGGTGTCCACCAGCAGAATTTTGGGTTTTTTGGTCATGGATCAGTCTACACAGCACCTGACCTATTGCTGACAGATGGGAAAAAAAGGATCTTTCTGCAGGAGTTAGCAGGGCTCATTGAAAAACTTTAAATTAGATTTGAAGAGGGAAAGGGAAAAAAACCCAAGGTCTCAAGAGATAGGTCTGAACATGCCTATGTTTGAGGTATGATTTTCTAGCCAGGTCCTTTGGTCTCAGGCCTCTTTGTCGTCTCAGTGGAGGTAGGGGAAGGAGATTCATGTGGCACCAAAACCACAAGTTTTATTGATGTGTTAGAGACCATGAATGTGCCTGAGAATGGTGGGAGTCTGTTATAGACCACACACTGAGGATGAACAGGCAGATGAAGTCTTTGTTCTCATGCAGGTCTTCAAAGTTCAGATGTCTGCTGGAAATGCAGTGCAGGCTGCCCAGGGAAGTGGTTGAGTCACTGTCCCTGGAGGTATTTAAAAGACATGCAGTTGTGGCACCTAAAGACTTGGTTTAATGGTGCACTTGCAAGTGCTGGATTAAAATTTGGACTCAATAATCTTAAGGGTCTTTTCTAACCTAAATTATTCTATGTAGTTTCATGCATTATCCACTGCACCAGTTTCTGAAAGAACACCTCCTTATTGAAAAACTGTGTAAACAACTTTCTTCCTTCTACTCCACATTCCCTTTTCAGGTATCAAAGATTATAATTTTGAAAATGATTCACAGGTTTCGGAAGCTGCTTAATCTTTAGATATTGGAAAAAAAAATTAATTACTGTTTTTAAGTTATGAACGCATCAACTGAGCTCTTAAAACTGACACGTTTTTTAAATACTATAACATTAATCCCTAGCAGTCCCTAACTTTCTGTGGTGTGCCTACAACATTAATAAAGAAAAGATGACATAGTATAGGAATGTATTTTCAGAAAAACTCTTTAAGAAGGAGATCTTTATTCTACAGTGCTAAAGAGTCTGTAGATGTTGCAAAGCGAGATGTGAAATGTTGTGAAAATTTAATTTGCCATCAAAGCTTTGTCTTGAAATATTTTAAAATAATATAGTGTGAAAGAGTATGATAAAATGCATTATGCAAATGTTATTATATTTCTGTGAAGCAAAATATTTTTTGAGATCAGGGCTAGTTTTAATGTAACTGTAATTTTGAAAGTCTTATAAAACTTTTTTTGAACACAACAGATTGTTTTCCAGTACTAGATTGATTTAGTTTTGCGCCATAATTAAAGGCTGTGTTCCATCTATATGTTTTGCTTCTGGGACAATCACTGATCTCCAAATAAAGAAGTCTTTTTTTTCCTTCCTTGATTCTATTTCTGAATGGATTTTTAAAGCAATATACATTTTTCTTCACTTATTTTTTCAAAGATGAATTTACAAGGAAAAAGGTTAATTTTTGAACCCATGCATGACATGTGTAACAAAACAACTAAATGAGCAAAGTGGGATTATTTTGTTGTTTTTGTCTATTTAGTTTTGTCAGGGTCCTGGTTCCAGCCAGGACAATGTTAATTTTTGCAGTAGCCAAGATGGGGCATGGCAGGAACCAGAGGCATGGCAGGAACCCCACATCATTTTCTGGGGAAGGGGAAAGGCTCCCTTCTGGGTGGTGTAGTGTGATGAAGGGAGCGGTCAGGTATTTTCAGGTGTGAGTAATCATGTGTGAATCATATGCCTTTTTTCCTGTATACTCTGTCATTAGCATCACTACTATTACTGTCCATTGTCTTATTTCACCTTTGTTTTCAATAAATTGTTCAGATCTCAACCTGTGGTCTTTACCTCTTTTGCCTCCAATTTTCCTTTCCAGCCCACTGCAGGGCAAAGGGAAGGGAAGGACCAAACAGAATGTGGTTTGGAGTGTTTCAGGGTGAACACTAGATTGGGGAATACCATTCCTAAGCCATGGAAGCCAGCCATCAACTCTAGGACTTCTGTTGTACAAGTTCATGTTCCAACACCACTGCAAAGGCTCTGGCCTTTTGTTTAGCATTTGCTAAAGTTGACACCTATGATTCTGTCTACCCAATGGCTGACCAGAGGGAGCTTTCTGTAAGATTGCCATGGTGAAACTACTTAAATGCATGTTGATCCCAAGAAATTATGTCCAATTACGGAATGTATACTCCAGATTTATCATCTGTGGAACTGGACAAGAGCCATCCCTGGGCATCGGTATGTACTTTTTACTACTTATAAGTACTTACTTTTCAAGAGGCCATCAAGTCTTCTGTTGAGACTAAATAAGTCACAAGGAAGGTCAGAAATTCTCAATCATTATCACTTAATTTATATAAGAGTATAATTGAAGTTAAAATTAAATTTTAGACAAAAAGCTGTCTTGGTCTGTCTAAATGTTCTTGAACTCTCTCAGGCTGGTGCTGTGACCACATCCCTGGGGAGCTGTTCCTGTGCCTCACCACTTTCTGGGTGAAGAACCTTTTTCTAATATCCAACCTAAACCTCCCCTGACACAACTTCAGGCCATTCCCTGGGGTCTTGTTACTGCTCAGCAGACAGAAGAGATCAGTGCCTGTCCCTCCTCTTCCCCTCACAAGAAAATTGTAGACTTCAATGAGGTCTCCCCTCAGTGTTCCCTTCTCCAGGATGAGGACACCAAGTATCCTCAGTCATACCTCATACGGCTTCCCCTTCAGACCCCTCACCATCTTCGCAGCCCTCCTTTGGGCACTGTCTAATAGCTTTATTACTTCCTTAAATGTGGTCACAGTGCATGCCTTCCTGACATTGGCCAAATTATGTTTCTGACCTTGCTGGAAAACTTAGATACCACTAATCTACTATGACAGTCTGAATAACTAATAAATAGTTGAGATTTACCTGGTGGTCACAGGCTGAATCTAGTATATTCTGCCAGATATGAAGGTCACTTTATTTATTCTAGAATACATCCATCATGACCTCACATCTTAATTTTCCTTTGCTATTTTTTTCTAATAACTAATCACATGTATTTTTATAAAGCATATATAAGTTTTTGTTTCATTTTAATTTGTCTTTTTGAGGGTTCTAGCTACTTCTCTAACACAGTTAGGAGCACTTTTATACCCAAGATTCCCCTGTGAAATGTAATTTTCTAGTCGTCTTTAAAGTTAGAGGTATTTTCCTGCCATATAGAACGACGTCCTTAAGTAACTAACTTTAGACTACTTTTTGTCTTTTGAACAGTTTATTTGTAGTGTGGAACCTATTAACAATTTGAGCACTGGTTCCACATATGGTTTTAGTCTTACCCACTGTCTTGGTTATATGTCATTAACATTGTTTCCCACAGTACTGCACTTGACTCTGTGTTCAGTGGCTTGTCTGCTATAGCCCCCAGGATCTTTTCTGAATTACAGATTTCCAAGAAACAATCAGTTCTCCTGTTCATAAGTGTAGCCTGATTTCCCTATTTGCAGATGAATAACTAGTGGCTTATGTTGTATCATTGATTAAATAGATAACAATGTCACCAGACTTGCAATGTCATTAGTCTTTCTAAACCCCTCCACATTTTGTTATTACTTGCTGCTGATTCCATTTTGAAAATTCTGTCATTTTAATAATCATATATCACCAGTTCCTAAAGAGGCAAACAAAGAATGAATTCCTCTTTCTAAGAGGTGATGTATAAATACAGAAGCAGTTTTCCCCAAAGAGTTTTCTCCAATTTCCCTTAATGGACTGTTATTTTAAGATATTTATGAGGATTTAATGGCCATTAATAGTAAATATATTACTCTGATCTGCAAAGATTACTGATATTCTAATGCATTAATTTTCCACACATCTAGACTGTATCACTTATCATCAAACTAACAAAGCATCTCCTAAACAAAGCATATCAGTCTCTGACACAGGAAGTAGACCCCCAAAATCCTATACTACCCTCATGTTCCTAAACAAGAAAGATTTGTTTGCATACATACACACAGTTTATATATTATCTATATGCTATCTTTCTGTCCTCCCTTAGTGTAAGTTCAAAAGCACAGTGCTGAAATTTGTAATTGTTCAACATTTCTTGTCACTTTGCTAGAAAGCTGAGAGAAGTGCTGATGATATCATTTACATCTTAGACATTATGCATATCTGTATTGTCATAATTCCTATATCTAACTAAGAAGAGAGAAGTTCATTATAGTTAAATTGCTATAAAATATCTAAATTATTATTGTCTGTGATAATAGCTATGTAAAAAAAAGGTGTGCTGAACTAAAAGATTGTTTAAATCAATATGGCTTCTTGATGTGAACTGACAAATTGAAAAGGTTTTCAAGCTGAGGGTGACTTTCAGGTATGCCCAGTGCATTTACAGTGCCTGAGACTTAATTTCACAGAATCACAGAATATGCTGAGTTGGAAGGGATCTAAAGGATCATCAAGTCCAACTACAGCCCTTGCACAGCACCATCCCCAAGAGTCACACCATGTGCCTGAGAGTATTGTCCAAACACTTCTTGAACTCTGTCAGGCTGGTGCTGTGACCACCTCGCTGGGGAGTTGTTTCAGTGCCCAACCACCCTCTTGATGATTAATCTTTCTCCTAGTATCTGACACAAACCTCCCCTGACACAGCTTCAGGCTGTTCCCTCGAGTCCTATCCTGGTCACCACAGAGATGAGATCAGTGTCTGCCACTCCTCTTCCCCTCATGAGGATGTTGAAGACTGCAATGAGGTCTCCCCTCAGTCTCCTCCCCTCAGGCTGACCAAGGGACCTCAGCTCCTCCTCATACAGCTTCCCCTCAAGGCCCTTCACCATCTTTGCTGCCCTCCTTTGGACACTGTCTGAAAGTTTAATGTCTTTTTTAAGCTGTGGTGCCCAAAACTGCCCCCAGCACTCGAGGTGAGGCTGCCCCAGTGCAGAGCAGAGCAGGACAATCCCCTCCCTTGCCCGGCTGGCGATGCTGTGCCTGATGCACCCCAGGACACACTTGGCCCTCCTGGCTGCCAGTGCACTGCTGACTCATGGTCAACTTGCCATCCACCAGGACCCCCAGGTCCCTTTCCACAGAGCTGCTTTCCAGCATCTCATTCCCCAGTCTGTCCATATAACCAGGGTTGCCCCATCCCAGGCGCAGAATCTGGCTCTTCCTTTGTTCAACTTTATGTGGTTGGTGACTGCATAGCCCTCTAATTTGTCAGGGTGTCTCTGCAGGGCCTCCCTACCTACATGTTATTCAACAGTTCCTCCCAGTTTTACATCATCTGCAAATTTGATGGGTATCCCTTCCAGTCCCATGTCCAAGTCTTTTATGAAGATGTTGAAGAGCACAGGGCCTTGCTGAACCTCTGGACATTTTGTCCAGACAGATCCTGTGAGAGACACTAGTAAAAGCTTTACTGAAATCCAGAAAGATTACATCATCCGGCTTCCCTTTATCGGCCAGGTGGGTTACCTTGTCATAAAAGGAAATTAGGTTTGATAAGCAGGACTTTCCCCTCATGAAGACTGTGACCAATGACTGAACACAGGTTACCTCCCAGAATAAACTGCTTCTCCATAACTTTACCAGCCACTGATGTGAGAATAACAGGCCTGTAGCTTTCAGGATCCTCCTTCTTGCTATATCTGCAGTTGCAAAGCCATTCTCAGCTGATACTTACTATTCTGAAGACTAGAAAGATTGAAGAAAAAAAAAATATTCTTTCTACAATACCTATCTTTTCAGTCAACCTTGTCTTGTTTGAGTATGTAAATAGATGGGAGAAGAAAGTTCCTGTGTTATTGCAGAAAGGAACTCAGAGCAGTATCTGGGTCAAAATATGCCTAGTGTTTTGAGGCACTAAAGCACTTGTTTATTTAAACAGAATCTAGCCAGTGTTGTAAGAGAGTAGTGAAAATACTGAACTGTGTTATATAGTAATGAAAATACAAACACACTACTCTGCATAAATTCTTTGTAATACTGCAGTACTTTTTCCACAAGCTAAACTGTAGTATTAAGATATACTTAGCTGGAAAAATCATCATTTCTGAACACTGAGCATTTCTAATTCTTTTAAATCTAAATTGAAATATTGCCCTGTTATGGTGCTGGGAAACGGTTTAAGGAAATGTGCTATACAAGGTCCATACAGAATACCTACATTTTAAGTTAGATACTCTATTGCTGGTAATTCTTAAAACACTATGAGCATTTAGGACAGCACTGACAGTGTTTATTTTCAGTCAAAGAATTTACTTGTTCAAATTAGGATGTATATATTTTTTTAAGTCAGTGGAAAGAAGTAGCCTTTTTCCAGCATGTGGATCAGTGGTAGTCTGGAAGCTGATGGTGGTGGTTTGTGAAGCATGTGTGTGTTTAAAAATTTTACTGGAGGCTCTTTATACATACTGATAGTTGCAACTACCGTTCCATATGTACAGCTTTAAGCATAAAAAAGAAACAAGATTAGCCAGTAACATGGCTGCAAACCCTTTAAACTTGAACAAGCTGCATACACCAGAAACACTAGTAATCAGCAATTTTCTTGACTGGAAGGATTTATATTACCTCGGTTTTCTGTGTTGTCATTAAAACACATAAGTATTGCAATGTTAACTGTAAATCGCAGCAAAATACATGTTGGTGACTTTCTTTCCTTAAATTTCTGTTAATTATTTCTATGAAAAATTTCAAATGGCAATGGCATACTGCTGAGGCAGAAGGATGTTAAATTGTTTCTCATTCCAGAGAGGATAATGGCAAAGTATCTAAAGGTCAAGAAGAGTGCTGGGTGTATTAATATAAAAAGGTAGCTATAATTTAAGCTATTACCCAAGCATTGTCCAAGTGATGAGAGAATATTCCACTTTGAACAAGGCACAATCTATAGGTCTTCAAGGGTTGATATAATCATAAAAGTTCAGGTTTAGAAAGGGCCCCCAGGAGGTCATGTAGTTTTTAACTCTACTCTGAAAAAAAACCTATCTGCTTGGAAACCCTCTGCAGAGATGCTGATCTTATCTGTTCTTTAAATAGATAGAAAGAAAAGCATAATAATATTCTATTATTGCTAGATACTGTGTATAGACAGTAGTAATTGGAATATCCTATTGTTGCTTAGCCTTCTGCTTCTCTCTCTATCTCACAGGAAAAAGACAAGAGGTCCCTACAAGGGCACTATGTTACAGACAGTAATAACCTGAAAAGAAAATGCAAAGTAAGAACTAAATAAGTCCGTCCTAATCTAAGCAATTTTCTATTTTTATGAGTAAGAAAAGCCTGGGGAGTAGGGCCAGGGACTCTGTGTTGAATTATTATTTCATCATACTCTGGTATTTGATTAATTCATTAATCCTTTGCTCTGTTTCTTATATAAAGACCAATTTTCTTTCCTAGTCAGAATCTCTTTCATAGTATTTTCCTAGTTTTCATCCCATTCCAGGCTTACTTCTGAAGAATTCCAGTTAAATGTTACAGAGGATTTTGTTCTTTATGAAGCAAATGAGATATGAAAAAAATTGTGGAGACAGTTTTCATTGTCATCCAGAATTTGGGCTGTTATCTGAACAATCATGTATAGATCATGGTGAAATTTGTTATTCGTACTTACATTTTAATAATTGATGTCTCAAAAAAATTAGGTTTTCTTTCATACCAGCTAAAGTGAAATCCAGTGAATACATCATATTCCAAACTGTATAATCTGTATGTTGTGTCTTCAAGTTTTGTCATAATGTGACAACACTCATATTGCAAAACCAAGACCAACTCAGAAAGTCTCCTTCTGATCCACAAAATGTATGATATAGTCCTATTGCCTATCCAGGTGAAGAAAGAGGTCAAGATTCTTAAAGATGGTAAATACTGATTTTCTTATTAATGAGTCCAGTAAGATGAATAAACTCCACAGCACTGCTTAGACTTAAAAAGGAATATAGACTTCCAGATAACATCTAAAATTGAAAGATACCTTTAACATGTATGTTTTTCACAAGAATTGTTTGTTTTTATAATATCATTATTGTTATTTTCACAAGAGATGATTGCGTTATGGGAAGTGATTAGTTGCCTTGTTTCCAGGCTGTGAAATCTAAAGCATTTAAACTGAATCATAACATTTGTCCCAAAGGAACATGTTCTTTCCCTGGTGGCTCATTTAAAAGTAATTTATGCACTGTAATGTCATTGTGTTTCAAATAATAATTCAAAGGGATTGATAATAGAGGTTATGAATGTTTTTTTATGTTTCTGCTTTATAGCTTTCTCTTACTTACAGGCAAACAACCAGCTTTTAGTTATTATATTAACAAAAACAAGTAAAAGAACAAAGATGTATTTATTGACACTTACAGTTGTGTTAATTTCTTTTCATATTAATGAAAAAAACCCCAGAAAACCAACAAGCAAACAAAAAAAAACCCTCAGAAAAGTGTGTTTCCTTTTGGAGCAGACTGATAGAACAGAAACTAGTTAATTCACTGTCACAGAGCATGGTCAAGGGCATCTAAACAGGCATGTTAGAAGGGAATATGCCTTTTCTATTATGAGAAGCATGAGTTCGTGCTCTGCTAATTGAAACTCCTCCCATTTCAAATTTGCAGTGTAAGCTGAAAGCCATAACTCCTGTTAATCTTCCTTAAATAGGTAGTACTATTCCTGTCTAATTACCACCTTGACTTTGAAACTTAGTATTCACATTATTCCACCATTTACTAGATCTCCTATTGAATTATAACAGTATGAATGTCAGTAGATTCAGGAGTTGAGTTTTTTCTAGGGTTTTTAGAATACTTGATCTTTCTCATCTTCTTTCAGGAGGGGAACAGATGGCTTCAGAAATTCCCCTGGATGGGAGTCAACATGTCATGAATAACACTGTGATCTTACTAAGACTTACTCCTATGCTTAAAGACACTAAGTTCAGTGTGACAACTGATG
Source organism: Corvus brachyrhynchos (assembly GCF_000691975.1). Lineage (NCBI taxonomy): Eukaryota > Metazoa > Chordata > Aves > Passeriformes > Corvidae > Corvus > Corvus brachyrhynchos. Next base: position 1,026,495 of record NW_008239054.1, on the reverse strand, counting down.
TGTTTGAAATCAAGCACGTGAACAAGTGGTAAACTCTTATACCAGGACACAATAATGAAACCCAAGAGAATGAAGAACCAGGTTTGTATTCTTGTTTTATTTCAAGGAAAAAAAAAAAATCAATCTTCTCTTCTACAGCTTAATAACTGTACAAAGAACAATTCCACTGTTGGTTCCCTGTGTTTCTTTGCACGGTGCAGCTTCATCATTATCGTGTTACATACTTATAAATCATGGAAATTACTTATTCCTAAGATATATATGGCTTTATAAACTCATTTTAGAATAACAGTTTACAAAAAAAAAAAAAACAAACCCAAAACCTTAATGCTATTTGTTTGGAATGGTTGCTGAATGCTTGGGAGCCTTTTATAACCATAAAATTTACAAAGTTACTCACTAGGGAGGGTTTATGAAAGGTGATCATGTAAGATAATTTTTACACAGAGAAGTACTAAAAGAAGTTCCTAAAAGGAAGCAACAGACTGCAATATGTAATTCTCTTAAGCAATAATAAATTGCCCATATAGAATTAATGATCTCCTGACATTTCTTTCAAAAGACTTGAAAAGAACTAATTAATGTAGCACATTTCAAGCTAAGCAAATTGCAATGATAAATGGGATTACTGGAAGCTATAAATGCAATTCGTAACTGAAGGAAAAGTGCAAAACATCACTCAGAACATAAAGGAATGCAATTAAGCAAAACATTTGGAAGTACTTAATTACAGCTGCAGAGGACAGTTAAGTGAGATCTGGTGCCTTGCATTAGTAGCAATGTCAAAGCTTCAGAAGATTGCTTAAGCATAAAGTAGACCATTTTCCATCAGGATAATATATGAATTGACATGCAAGAAAAATATTTCTTCATTGATAAATTATACAAACGTCTGAAAAAATAAACAGGTTCTTATCAATGGCAAATTTTGAAGTACAGGAAGAAAAGTCAGGCAGGTATTAAGTGGACACTTTCTTGTTCATCCAAATGTCTTTTGGTATAATTAATTATACCAAAGTAAAAAAATACACAAGAAAATGGGGTGGACTGTAAATCAGCTAGAGCTTAATTCAGAAAATTGCAAAACTATACGGTCGTAGTTAAGCAAAGCTCTGACAAACTTATACGCTTTCATCGATTTCATATCCCTTTCACATTCTTCACTGGAGCTTGAACTTAGGAAATTGATCTAATAGATGAAACTCCTAGAGACAGGTATTAAATCATGCACTCTCTCTTTCACAGAAAAGTAAAAGTTATCTTTGTGAAGGCACCAGGGAGTGAACAAGCCTTGGGGGTAGATGGCATGGAATGGCTTATATTCATGTTGTTCAGGACAAGCATCCCCTGGCGGAGAAAGACTGTGTTGAGTGCGCATATCAGCCCTGAGAGGTCTGGTAGTTTTTGCATCTCTGCTGCTTGAAGGGAGGTAGCCTTGACGAGATCCATCAGTTCAATCACATGTATGTTTCCTCCTGTAGGAAGATCTCTCTATTCAGGAGCTCAGGAATAAAGGAGAGATCATCTGAAGAACAAAACAAGATCACTTTGTAGATAGATTTTCCTTGCTTGCCTTCAGTTTATTCCTAGAGAATAGGCTGGCTATAGCACCTTGTTCCCTGCTCCACTTTTCCTCTTATTGACCTGTTTTCTTGGCAGCTGTTATGATTTCAGCAATGAGATGCTTCTAGCTGAATGTTTGTGCTTAAAAATGTAATGACTGAGTTATTACCAGGCATCTATAGAATCCTAGTCTAGACACACTGCTTAGTAACTGGATTGTCAAATACAAGAGCCAGAAACTTTTGTGTTCTGTTCCTTCAACTTTCTAAAACAATAAAGCTTCACTTAAAAATTATACATATTTGAAAACTGGCTGATGCATTTTGAATATCAAATATTTATGTCTGTGTAGTCTATAGCTGTCTCTCGGTTACTAAGAATATGGTGGAATATTATTGAATGTTAAATAAAAATCACAAAAAAGGGGTTTTGTCCCCTTTCCTTGCAACTCAAAAATTAATCTAAAATTGTTGTTATTGCCTGACCAAGCAAGTTGGGCAGTTGCCAGTGAGAGCTTTATTATCCCCAGAATTTTTAGTGCACAACTGTTGTAGTATCTTTTGGTGTTTATCTAATATAACTGCTTTTATAGGTCTATTCTGTTGATCACATGGATAACATTACCATTTTTAGTGTTGTTGTTAGGACAAAGCACTGCTGAATAAGCAAAGAAATCTTTGTTTAATGTAATATATAAATGTTTCTATTTAATTTTATTTCTTCTTCATGGACGTTATTGTGACCTGTCATTCTGCATTTTATACTCTGCAGCAAATTCTAAAATTAAATAAGGAAAAGAAAAGGGAAACTAATTGAAAAATAAGGATATCACAGAAGCAAAGCTGATGAAATGGCACTGTAAAAGTAAAGAGTATATAAAAGACTAGTAATTATTATAGGAAAAAAATATCAAAGATTACATGAACAGAGGAAATTTCTAAGTTGCAAATATCAATGTTTGATTAAACCAGTTCAGGGTGGGAAAAATATTTCAGTATTTCTTATCTGTGTATCTGTATGTTTTTGCTGCTCTCACCTCAAAGAAAACTTCCACACAAGGAATTTGTTATGAATAACTAAAATTATGTAAAAAGTGACTTTTTATTGTTGTGATACAATAATTTAATGAGGAGTTTGGATGAGATTTTGTAATCCAAAAATTCAAGGAGAAAGTAGCTTGTCTTTCTCTGTTTTTTTCTGAAAAGCCTGTTTCCTGACCAAGTGTATAGTCCCTCATTGTAACTGCTATGTGACCAACCCTTGGATGCCACCTAAATTTATGCCAGTGCTCTGGTCTGTCTTTTTGAGACCCTTTTATGCCCCCTTACTGCTTTGACTTTAGATTTCTCAGATCACTTCCCACTGCAACAGTCTCTGAGATATGAGGACGTAGGACCTTGCAACACCTTTTGATATTGTCTGTTCTCTCCTTCTATGCTTCTATGCTTCTATGCAGTATTTCAGCTGCACTGTACAAGATAACTGATCTGGAGCACACACAGCTAAAAGACTACACATTTTTTCCTGGGTAATTTTTAAGCGTGTCCAATACCCCACTCCAGAATGAAGAATGGCAGTCCAGTTTGTGGTTTGTAGGGAGGGGATAGAAGCAGCCATGCTTTCCAGCACCTCCTTTGACTGATCTTGGACACTGGGCTTTCAGGGGCTTTTCAGCTCTTGCCCCTGTGGTAATCATCAAGTTCTCTTTTACAGGAAAGCCTGTCATAAGGCCATCAAGAAACTTGTTTTCCAGTAGTTGTGGTAAAAGAAACTTCTCCAGACAGCTACAGAGTTGCTGTAGGACTTGGCATCAGTAGCAATGGAATGGTGTTTTTTACACAAAAAATATCCCACAAGAAAAAAAAAATACTGGGGTACTGGTTATAGTAGCTCTTTTATACTGAAATCTCATCTGCCTAAATTATAGTAATTATATACATCTTTCCTGCTACAAACCTGAGTTAGAAAGGAGCAAAGATAAAGGGTGTCAAAATTGTAATCTGTTTACTATCTAGGCTTCCAGCTTTTAGGAGTTTTATCCTAGGATCAATCTTAGAACAAAGAGTAATCTGTTCTGTTTCCTGCATTTTCTTTTTTGAAAATCTGTTTCTGATTTCTATACTTGAGTGATATTTCCTGTTTGCTAGCACATACTTCTTCAGATATGCTTGTAGATAAATAAAAAGCTGAGCATGCAAAGGTTTGGCTGCTTCCAGGGATATTTAGCTGAAGAAAGGGAGAAGATCTCAGAAGTATGATGTGGGCAGTAACAAACTACTTCAACTGTATCAAGATGATCAAAGCAATACAACCAGTTGGCTGCACATTCAGAAACTTGAAAAATTTTTGTAAGTATTGCAAGTCCTCAGATTTTTTTACACATTTAAGAATGTGCTCTGATTTTGAAGGGAATTCTGGATGTAGTGCATGGAATCAAACTCAGGATTACTGTTTGTAAAGTAGCACTAGTTAGGTAATCCCATACTTAATAAAGAGCAGGTGGGATCTTTTTAGACATATGTAACTCAGGTATTGAGCATAAAATCTCCATGTTAATTAGTCCTGCCTCAAAATGACATTTGTTTTACTTTACTGTAATGACTTAGCTTTTCTTTAGCCTTCAGACTCTAAAGAATTTACACATTAGCCCATTTTATTTCACCATAAAAAGATTTACGGAAAAATGTTGTGCAAACTTTCAAGGGCTTTTGACAAAAGCTGCACAGCCCAGATAATCAGGGCTATTCCTGAGGCTTTACCCATAGGTTAAGTTCAAAGTTGTACTATATGACTACTGCTACAGCAGATATTACAGTAATTAAAACACTTGAATGAATACTGCTGTGAATGCGTTTCATAGGGCCCACAAAGTGCTAAATGCACACCAGTAACTATTTTTAAAAACTATGCATTTGTTTTTGTCTGACTCAGTATAGGACTCTCTGGACTTATTTGGAACCCGAGAAAAATGGATGGCAGAGTTGCTCTTTTTATTTCCATCTATACAATGCAAGCAGATGGGAGTCAAGTTGATGATTCGTTTTAATGATTTAGTTGGCTAATTTGTCCCAGATTTGCTCATTTTGTTCACGGTTTAAAGAACCTGCAAGTATTTTTCCTTTGTGCAATAAAGAGTACAATAAATGCTAGCTGGGTCAGCCTGGTAGTTCTCTGAATTTTGTCTTTAATACCAGCAGAGAATTCATTCTCTCCTGTAGTCACATTTATAGAAATGGAGTTTAGCTGTCTGCTTTGTCTAATTGGCATTATAATTCAAAGTCAGCCAGCATATTAGTGTTTCAGTTTCCTATTTAAAATCATGACAAAACACACATAACTCTAATGAGCCGAAAGTTTTATGTTTCAACAATTATATTTTGTAAGGCATAACTAGCAATGATTATTCTCTCAAAAGAGCTCATTTACATGGGAAGAAATTGCCAATATTAAGTTGGATATTTTCCAGTAAGGGAAAGA
>NW_008239054.1:1020439-1021270 GCF_000691975.1 Corvus brachyrhynchos | reverse complement strand
AGAGACCTTTGAAATTCATCCTTTCATCCAAAGTTCCAAACTGGTATTCTTTCTGGCTTTCCAGAAAGCCATTGTGGCCACTCCTTTTTTCTTCACATTCTGTTTTCTTCCACTCCATTCATTTGGTCAAACACTAGCTGTTAGTACGTCTTTTCTTCTGCTTTCCCTCCTCTTTCCCCTTTCTGCTGTCTCCATCCTTCACTGTCTAGTCCAAGCTGCTGCTTCACAATCAATCAGACCATATGTAACTCTGTGCTGGTGTCTGTCTCTACTTTGATAGATACTCTACTAGTCTTGCTCTCTAATTATACCTGTTCTTTTCTTTCTTCATTGAGTACAAGATCTAGTTTTCCTTGAGCAGGTAATATGCTGGAGTACCTGAGTCCAGTCTGATTTTGAAGAAGGTGCTTCTCTTGAGACTGCTTTCTTAGAACTGTGTCCATTTGTAGTTCTCTAGCAATGAATGTGTCTATAACTAAATGTGAGACTTTATTTTCAAAGGTTGTATACAGGAGGTAAACTATAAAGGTATACAAGCTTCAAGCTTCAGTGTGCCTCATCATTAAGGGAAGAACATGTTTTAAGTCATTGTTAATGTGTGCAGATAAACCATTTTGAATCTGACTACGCACTTATATTTCCATTCAAAACCAAACACAAGGAAACTTGTCATGCTGAAATATGTGACCTGAAAAAAAAAGGCAAACACCAGTAAGAGTTTTTTAAAATATTATTCATTCCATATGAAATGTATCAGGATGACAGATGGGAAGTGAAATTTTCTATCTACATCTCTGATCTGACACAAGCAGGTGGTTCATTCTTCTTCAG
>NW_008239054.1:997811-1020395 GCF_000691975.1 Corvus brachyrhynchos | reverse complement strand
CAGCCCCAGCCACAACACCACCAGTTAAAGCAGTAAACAGTTTTGCTTTTAAATAGGAAGGTGTGATACAGAACCACTTCCATGTACTCAATGAACAAGCCATGACAAAGTAGCAATAAATATATTTTCTCTATAACTTGTCTACTGCCTATTTCTCTTGATACCCAATGACATATTCAGGGTGTCAACATCTCTGCCTGGTGCTGTCAAGAAGAGAATGAAAGTTATTTCTACATGTTGTGAGAGAATGCTTTTCAGTTTTTCAAATTAGTGTCTTCTTAAAAATGAATCAGAATGAAATGTAGAAAAAAAAAGAAGACTAAGTAAAAGCAAGAGCCAGATATTAATTACATTTTGCACCACTTTATACAGATGATCTTTTGCCTCATTTGAATAAGGAGCATTTCTGTAATTACTTTTTGTTTTAGAATCTCCTTGAAACAAGAGCATCTATTGAAAGTTAAAGCATTTAGTAGGATGTTATTAGTACAACTGATTATCATAATTTTTCTTTTAAGTGTTGTGAGTCAGATATTTCCCAATGTTTCCCTTTTGTTAGCCTAAAATGATGAATGAAGCTTTTTTTCTCTGAACTGTTTAAGTATAATATTTCACTGGAATATGCTGCAAATCTGATTGATTTTGGTAAATAATCCTTTTTACTTTTTTTAAAACTTAATAGAATTGCTTAAATATATTTTATTCATTGTTTCTTTATTTATTTTTATTCCTTCCTGTCTTCTTTCTTTTTACAATTTTCATGAAAAAAAAAAAACCAAAGAAAAAAAATCCTCTGCTGAGACACCATTATTTTCATATTTCTAGTGGTCTGCTTCTGCCCTCACCAAAGTTATTGGAAAAGCATCAATTAATTTCAGATGCCCAGGATATGAAGTAGATGCTGCACTTGAAAGTTGTCTGACTCTTCATCTGCTACTACCAGGGATGAGCGTAACTAAAAATTCCAGGATCTCAATTGGTTGCTGGCTCATGGTTACGTTGGTGTCTTACAACTCTGTTGTGGATGAGTGAAAGGCACCTCAGGCAAAATAGAGAAGCAGCAATAAGTTTTATTGAGGCAATACTTTCACAGAGTTCAATATAATCAATGGAATTTAACAAAGATTAGCAGTGGTTTACCACGGTTCATAAAGTTTGATGGCAAGGCTCACCTTATTAATTACTGCACGGAAGAAACACAAAGGAACATTGAGTTAGAATGTGCAGTGAGGGGTAAAGCGTATATATCACACTTTGCCCCTGACTACAGTCAATTTTTATGTCATTGTGTCCTGATATGGTCACCTCTTGTCTCTATGCTATAAACACTTGATATATCCTGTTGACACTACTTGAGCATCCATGATAAGAAAACAGCTTTATGTGTAAAATATTACTATGAATTTTATGGGTTTTTTACACTATTGCTTGATTTCACGTGGTGAACATGGAGTATTTGCTTTCTTAAGTACCAAAACTTTGCATGGAAATATTGTAAGTAAAAAACATCTTATTGTTAGAGCTAACAAAATCAAAACTGGATGAAGGCTTAGAATCAAATTTCTTGTTGCTTTTAGTGACCATCTGAATAAGTTATCTAACCAATTGTGTTTTCCATCTTTTGCACTCTTCAGAAGACAACATATTTATTTTGCTTCATAATGAGCAGTAATCCATATTCTTTGTCCATTTTCTTGAACTTTTTTTTTTTCTGCAATGAGGAGATCATCATGCTGTAATAGCTTTCTTAACAATGCAAGATTCATTCCAATGGAGTTAGGTAGTAAATCTTGATCCAATATAGATTGTAAAAATTGATGAGAAGTGGCTGGAGCTGAATAGTTAAAGTCACAGCCCATAATTTCAGAAAAATTAAATTTACAAATATTTGAGTGATTGCTTCTATCTACAGTGATATTGCCTAGAAATATAAAATCACAGAGGATTCCCATTTCCAATATACACAAGTACAGTTTCAGAGGTTGTATCAGGATATATCTCAAAATGGCAAATACTTGTTCAGTGTCAAGACAAATGTCTTAGGCTTTAATAGCATTGCTTTCACAAATCCTTGTTCTCGTTCAACACATATATCAACATCAACAATCTGCTACTTGTTTCCCTTTTGTTGAGCCCATACTCCGTGTTCGATTGTACAGAGTGCAGTTCCATTATGATTTAATTTCAACCCAATAATGTGGGATGTAGTATGTACCAAAGCATTGGATATTTATACTGAAAGTTGTGGATTTACTGTCAGTAGAGTAATACGTAAAATTGTCTAGACACCACCAGGATTTGAATCACTTTTCAAACTCAGTTGCATTATCCCAGATTACCCCTTTCAGTGGGTAAGGTGCTCTCTTCACCTTTTCCTACAATTGCTGCCACAGTAGATTGTACCCGCAGCTGAACCTGAAAACAAAGAAGAGCAAGACAGACATTAACTTGGGTTGCACATAGTGCATTTGCAATTAGTTGGTGGTCCCTTTCCTTCTTTCCCATTGGGAAAATACATCAGATAAGAGGCATTGGTTAGTTCCCAATGCAATAGCAAAGATTGATATGGATGTTCTAACTTGTGTAAATTACTTGTTGCAGAGCTTATTTGTTGGTTAAAACTTCAGCATTCATGCTGTTTCATACTCCTAATCCTACTCCTTGGATACCAGTCACATCTCTTCTTGATTGTTTTGGAGAGGTGAGGGTTTATCCATGCAACCACTCTAACCATCCTGAATGGGACATACTTAAGAATAGTGAACAGGTAGGTTTAATTGCTGAGATATTGATCTGTATTTGTAGTTTCACTCATTTGAGGGAGCATGATGCATTAAACAACACTCACTGTTGGCCTGTGTATTTAATTGCATAACTCTAATTTCAGTAATTTGTGGGGACAAGATTTTATTGATTCTGGGAGTAATACGGTAGGAAGTAGATTGATAGGCAGTAGATGTGGCTGTTGGTGTAGTAGTGTTGTGGGAGTAAGAGAAATGTTAAACATCCCAGCGCCCACTGTGGCACCTGAACCATGATTTTTATCATGTTAGTTTTTATATGTTAATTGGCACACAAACTCCCCTAATGAATCCGAATGGCCCCATTCCTCTTGGGCATTGCCATCCCTTGTTTGGTTTACCTGGTATTGTTACCTGTGTGCAGCTGTATAAAAAGACAAGATTAATAGGTCCTTCAGCAGTATCATGATCATATTGTAGGGCAGTTTCTCCATCTATAATGCAAATCTTAGTGTCTGCAATCCAGATTCCTGGATACAGACAACTGACACTTAGGCAAAATGTAAGGTTGATGTGTGTGATCAGATGGATGCCTTTATTCTTGCTGCCCGCTGATTGATTTTGGATAGGTTGATCTTTACTATACATGTTAAGGCAGAGGTTACCATCTTGTTTGATTACTGCATTCGGTACTGCATCTCCTTGTAGATACAAAAATGCTGCTAGCAAGAATTTTTCTTGCTTCTTTCTAAGCCCGTGAGAGACTTTTCTCTCTCACGAAGATATTTGCAGAAGTTCTGTAAACTATGAACACCTGAGACCTTGTAGAACTATGTTTATGGTACAGTAGAAAAATATTTTGTCAATGGATGTTTTAGGATTCTAGCCAATCACCCCAAAGGGTGGCTGATCCTTTGTCCAATTAGACCATGAAGAAAAAGTCTATAAAAGAGTTTGTAAAATAAATAAATAAATCAATCTTGCTGCACAATTCCTGCCTGCTGGATCTTCTCTCCTCTCCTCCCTATGGCTGTGGGATACAGTAATATCTCCTGACACTTCAGAGCTGAACTTTGTGATCCTTATGGGTCCCTCAGAATATTGTGTGATTGTGTGGTCTGTACTGCCACAAAAGTGGCTGATCTCTTGATTGATGATTGATGGGAAGCAAGTAGGTTAAAATAGACTGGTCTCAGGTTTTTCTGGACAGGTTACCATGGTATAAAGAAAGAAAAATCTACAATGCATGGATTCTATGTTTTGCACCACTACTCTCAGTAGCTTTCTAAGTAAGTAGACCACAAGGTTTAGTTAGACTAACAGCTACAGCTCTGATTCATGGTAAATTTACCGTGACAGGTTCTCCTGACCGTAATGCTATCAGATGTTTTCTTTGATCAGAAGGTGGGGCATCAAGCTCCATCTTTTGCAAAGAATGTTCAACTCACAGGGCTCTCTGTGGGCCCATATCAATTACTCAAATGCATTAATTCTACCCAGGTAGGGTGTTGTTTGCAGGGATCATTATCACCTAATCCCTCATTGTGTTCTGAGTCTCTTTTAATTTCATGCTGTTTTGCAAATAAGTAGGTTTGAGAACTGCTAGGACAACTCTAAGTAGTAGTTTTAGCATCCCATAACCAGTTGTAGCAGATAATAGGGTCTCACTGGGTTCTTGTTTATGTATGTCCTGTATGCAGGCAAATTTTGTGATGGCTGTAGGAGAGCTCATTAAGACATCTTGTGGGTTCACCTTGCTCCATAGCATCTATTTCCCCAGCCCAGTAAGCTACTCTGTTGAAGACAGAATGGCACCCCATATTCAGGGTTGGGTCCTATATTTAAGAGAGGTCCTGACACCAAATATTTGCTTCATGTCTACTCAGCATTATTCAGGAGGTGACATTTAGCAGCCTTGCCACAAATACTCTGTTTCTATTTCACCTTTTTGTCATATTTTTATTGTAAATTTGTCCGTGGTAACAGATCCTGGAGTGACTCACACAGTGTATCACAGAGCACCACCCTGAGGTCTGTCAGGCTGTTCTGTTTTAATGATGGGTCTGGCTTTAGAAAACAAAGAATGATCTTCCCCCTGGTTGCTATCATTGATGTCACCCTATAAATTCCCATCCCACAGTTCAGGGGATACTAATAATTTCCTCATCTCCACAGTGTCAGGTTGATAGGGAGCCTCCATAAGCATAATCTTGACCTTTTTTTCTAACTTTTATTCTTTTTACCTTTCTTCCTGTAACTGTTTCAGCAACTGTTCAATTTTCAAATACAGTATTAACTCAGCTGCCTTTTTGTCTTCAATTTCTTTTTTTTTTGGTCTTCCTCCTTTTTATCATTATTCTTCCTATCCTGATAAGCAGCTTCTAAATGGGTACCTAGCATTTTACAAATAATTCCTTCTCCTTTTCCATCCTTTATATGCTCCCTGGCCACTTTTGGCTGTTCTTCCACAGCTTCCCAATCATGCCAATTATCACAAGCACATTTTTCTGAGAAGTTGGGGCTCAGGTTTATTTCATGACTCCATAAATAATCTGTGATGCTACTTGCCATACTTTTGACAATCCCAATTTGTTACAGATGAATAAAAGGCACATCACTCTAAAGAGAGAAGCAGTAATAAGTCTTATTGAGGTAAAATAATAATTTGACAGAGTTCAATACATTCAGTGGAATTCAGCAAAGTTTGTCACTGTTTTACCAAGGTTCAATTAAGTTTGACAGCGAGGTTCACCTATTAATTACTGCATGGAAGAAACACACAAAGGCACATTGAGTCAGAATCAAGTTTCAGAGACCAGAGATGCAAAGGATAAGGAAAACCATTCCTTTGAGTCATGAGGCTCAGAATGGACCCCATTGCTTTTTAAACTCCTTAGACAGCCTAGGTACAGCTAGGTCCAATCTCAGTCTCAGACTTGGACAATGGTTTACATCTCATGGAAATATCTGTACAAACTTAATAGTAATTAATATTGAGTAGCTACCTGGATTGGTAATGTGTCCTTAGCATTAATTCAGCATTATCAGTCACTTACCAAAGATCTGTTGTGAGAAAAGGTATTTTTCCTTCTTGGACAAGGAAAGATCTCTTAGTTTCAGGTAAGGGATCTCAATCCTTGCGAGTCATCCCTACTCAAGGGGACAGGAACCAGCCTGTTGTATTTCAGGGAGAGCTCAAAAGTGTGCTCATCCTGATGGGAATATATATAGAGTGAAGTAGTTTGCTGCTAGTAAATAATATAGACAAGTTAGATGTCTTTATTTTAGCTCTACACTCTTGTTTTGTACTTTGGTTATCTTGCATTTTTGGGGCTTCAAAGCCAAGTTACAAAATATTTTTCCATGCGCCTTGACTCCCTTGTATGTGAGACAGGAACTTTCCAGCTCACAGGTTCACAGCAGGGTGTGAGGTTTGTTGCTCTTTAGTCAGCCTGAACAGCAAAGGGTCAAGCACATCTGTCACAAACTCTCACACCATTCATGGACTAAAGGAGTTGCACTGATTAATCACTGGAGTAACCTTGGTATCCTGTGGGTCATGCCACTGATCAAATCATGATAAATATCAACAGGAAAAGTGAAACTCAAGGAGAAGGTGGCTAACTGAGCAACAGGAAACTAACAGGAGCCTGTATGCCTGGTTGTTTCTTCAATGGCTGCTGAGAGATCTGCTCTGAAATGATTAGCTTCAGGTAGGAATAATGTTTCTCTGGTGTGTGCAGTTGCTGCACTGACTGCTCAGCAACTTGTTCAGGGGAAGTGAGAGAGGAAGCCTGCTTTCTCAGTATTCTGAGATTTACTTTTTTTACATACATGGTTCTAAGTCAGAAATGTATTCTTCATTTTTATAACTGATACAATCCTTTTTTACTTTCTGTTTGGTAAATACCACTATTCCTCTGCAGGACATATCAGACCACCAGTAGTTTCAAGTTCACAATGAAGATGATACTTGTATTTCTGTTGGCATTTTAGAGTGGAGTTAATTAACATTTTTATAGGAGCAATAATTAACATTTTATGAGCTGGATTCCCTCATCCCTTGAACCTACTTTGGCTTCACTTTATACTGGAACATATAAGAGGGTAATGTTGGAAAATGCTAATGTTCAATTTGGGTTTAAGGGCAAAATGCACTTCCTAAATGCTGCTGAATTGCAGTAATAGCAAGAGCTCTGTTTGAAGGAAAAGAAATGGCAGGAAGCCCTTAGCACCCGTCCAAAATGCTAAGCTAACACTGAATAATAATTATTCTATAAGTGGTGTTCTGTTTGCTGTTATGCTGGCTAATATTTTCTTAGTGATATGACAGTCCCTCAACTATCTGTATATGTGTTATTTTATATTTAGATTGTAAGCAAATAGAGGCAGGCCTCTGCAGTCTCCTGACACTGCTAGCAAAATGGGGTTTGGACTAAAGTGCTGAAGTGCTATGCCAGGTAAAAATTTTAATTGTCATAAATGATTTGTCAGAATATTTGAGGAAATGTCTAGGAAAGCAGCAAGTTTTAATGCTACACCTAGGTAAGTTTCTCTCAGTATCACTCCAAAGTTTATCCTTTCTGTCTGCAATAGCATTGTTGATGACTGCAGACACAGAGATACAGATTTCAAGAAGTAATAGGAGCATGTATATTACTGCCTTTTCAGACAGTGTCTTGCATTGTAGAGAAAATGCAATTAATTGAGTATCTGTTACATTTGCTTCAGTTTCTGCAGTGTCTATTCTTTACAATGGTGGATTTCTGTGTAAGGTGTCCAGGAATTTAAAAAGAACAATTTTTGTCATTGGTTCTATTATTTAAGAATGTAACTCAGATGAAATACTATATTATCAAAGTGCAACCATACTGAGCTCTTGTCCTAGTTTTAGCGAGGACAGAGTTAATTTTGTCACAGTTCCTGCGAGGGGGTGTGGAGCCTGGATCCATGTGGTCGTGTCTCGGTTATTTATTCTATATTATGCACATCATCACTGGGGGACATGGCTTCTGGTGGAAGAAAAAGGGAATGTGATGTGGAACCACCACCACTTTTGTTCCCTTTTTTATCTGGGGAGCAAAACTGAGTACAGAGCCATGGGGTGACATGGTGAAGATGTTTCAACTTGGAGGGTTTGTCCATCACTGTTTTTCTTCATTTCAGGCTTGGGGAAGAAGTGTGAGTATGGATGATTTTTATGACATTATTCTTTGTTGTCTTGGAGGAAAGAAACACTGGCTGTGGTAACATCTGCCATTTTCTCCTTTGTCTAAGGAAGCCACATGTTGCTGGCTGCGGAAGCATTGGGTCAGTTGGACTTGCATGAGCATTTTTTCCATGAAATCACCCACTTTTAAACACAGTTGTTATTACTATTGTTGCTTTTAGTATTTGTTTCCTTATCTCATTACTGGTTTTCTAGTAAATCATTATCTCAACCCATAATCTCTGCTTTTTTGTCCATTTCTCATTGGAGGGACAGGGGGAGGTCAGTGGCCACTTGGAGCTAACTTCTATCTGGTTTTAAAAAAAATCAGTTCTTAACGTTTTTATGAACCAAATAACATATTTTATCAAGATTTCAGTTCATAGAACATGGTTACTTATAGCTATGTTCTATCAAATGTTCTTTTTCAATACAGTATTCCAGTGCCAGTTCTTTTAGCTCCTTGGATCTCGGTTTACTTGTGTTGAGTGATCTGATCTATGTTTTGTGCAATATACCTTTCCTTGCCACATGAGAGAAGTAACTCATTCAGAAAAAATCCTATTTTTTCAGCTTTGAGATTTTAAAAATAATTTAAGTCAAACTCATGAGAATTTAACCTGTTAAAGATTTATCTACACAAGATTTGAGTCCTTGCTCTTATATTTTGCAGGAAACTTAGAGTAGTACACTCAGCTACACTGAGTTTTGCATCAGGTGTCTCTTGCAATCTGCTTCCCCTGTCTCCTGATACTGTTTGAAGTAGAAGGAAGCCTGTGTGCATAAAAAAAGTGCAGACTGTGGCATAGTGGAAAACAAGTGTTATCTGTGTTATCTGCTGGAGAGATCACATAGAATGGCCATTATGTCATTTAATGTGCATGGTTTACGACATTTTCTTGGCTCCAGCTGGCTAGGACAAATGTTCTCTTTCAAAATCCCCTTTACCTAAGAAACCCCAAGGGGGCTACATGGGACAGCAAAGAAAGGCAAATGCAATATATGTCCTTATTTCTAGTCAAAATGTTGTGGATTGAAAATCGATGTAGTTTCTGCAGCATTACTTCATGTGCAAACATTGGGTAATTTGTCAGCTGAAAAATAAAGAAGGTAGGTAACACGTGTGATTGCTGATGATACTGGGGCAAATTATTGGCTCACAAACATTGATGAGTAATTGAATATTTCAAAAGTCAAGCTCTTTAATCTTCACCTGAGTTGCAATGCCATCTTAAGAGGTAACTTTTTAATGCTATGCCTTTGACAGACAATATAGCATCAGAAGCAAATGCATGAATGCCGTTAAAACAGAAAAGCATGCATTTTGAAAAGAAAGTTAAACCATATTGGACAGTAGAGATAAAATATTACAAGTCACAAATAATTTAAAAAAAAAAGTTCAAGGAGGAAAAAGTCACTCTTTTCTAATGGTCTGATGAGGTCTAATAAATTCTTTAGCTATTTGCAGCTTAGGATAACAAACTTAATGATGTGCCAGTAAGTAATGATGAAAATGGAAATCTAGTAGTTTTTCTACATGTTATTATGACAGAAAAGAAAAGTAAAGCTATGTTTATGTAGGTTGAAGGTATCAAAACACACCTATTTTAATATATTGAACTGTAAAATCCAGGAGCAATTGAAAAGATATGCTATACACAGCTTCTTGTTTTGATTTAACATTTTAGCACTGTTGCAATACCTAGCACAAACAAAATCAATTTACTTATCATTAAAATCTTTATCGACTTCCTCTGGGAAGGTAACTCTTCTTTCAGGAGAGTAACACTAATACCAGAACTGGTCTAAATGCCCAGCTGTTCACAGTCTGATGTTTATAATGATTCTGAAAATATTTTCTCTTCTGCAATTGCCTAACAGATTCCAAAAGGTATGATATAAAAAAAAAAACCCCAATACAGCATTTTGTCTGGACAAATAGGATTTCTCCTCTTCCATCTACAGCTGGTGATTATAGTTTGAGTATTTGCTGCGTATATAGTGACTGTTGTGAGATCAGTGCCCTTCCTCAGACATTTCTGTACCAGTTTAATGCTGGTACCAGAGAGATGGGCAACCAGTTGCTATTGTGACAGCTATACAAGTTGGCCAAATTTAAATGGACCACAGGATTTAGAGATAAGTGGATGAACTAAACATGTTTGAAAGTGCACCATCCTTGTGAAATCAGTTGTGTTGTCATTCACCACCAAGAAGGACTACACCTAGGATACCTGAAAATGGAAGAAGCCAATCACAAGATATCTTCAGGTGGAATGTCTGGAGGCATGACGTAAGGTATATATAAATTAGGTAGAAAATCTGTAATGGATATGGGCCTTAATCTCTTATTTCCCACATTTCAAGTTAGATCTTCTCTTAGGAGTGCAGAATGGCAGTCTTGTCATTGTTCTCACTGTACTGTGAATTCATTGCTAATGTCAACATTGCAGGAGCTGTAAATTGATTAATAAAGTCCCTTTCAATCATCAGAAGAATAAAGTCTACTCCAATAAGTGTATAATCTGCCAATCTTATTCCTGTGTTTTCAGTCTGTCTAAATAGATCCAAAATAGGGTCATCACACAGTTTTCAGACAACCACAAAAGGTCAAAGGATGCTCTGGAAGTCATTAGTCCAAACTCCTTTTCAGCTTTCCAATGTTAGATTAGTTCAGATGTGGCTACCTCCTTCCAAGTCTTGGAAATATGCAAGATGGACATTCTTCACCTCTGAAACTGGTTCAATGCTATACTATGCTGCTAGTAAGGAAACTTTTACCTATGTTCTATCTTAACATGCCAATGTGCTGTTTGTGGCCATTACTACTTGCAAACTGGTTTGGGAAAAAAAGCTGTAATAAGCATACTCTGTGGTGAATGATTTTCCATAGCCTGTGGTCTGTGAACTGTCAACTGAGAGTCTTTGTCCTAGGTCAGGAGGGATGCTGTGCTGAGCTGAATGGAAACTCAAGTTGCAACATCCAATATTGTTCATCAAAAATGTGGTAAGATCTGGAGAAGCTCACCAGGCATACAGACTGACTGGTTAGCAGTGGATTTCTTTACAATATATCCTGTTGGCCCCAGTGGTATTTCCAATGTGTAATGTAAAGATCAGATAGGGATGTGATTTTCTTTCTAACTAAAGATTATGTAATGAGTTTTCCTCACACCATATTTTCACATCTTTAATGCACCAATTCATAAGCTGAGAGGGAGTGTGCAAAGCACAAATACAATATGGATACGTTGCAGGGACATAGTGAAAGTCAGACAGATTTACACAGATTTACACAGACAGATTTAGATTTTATATTGATGGGGATCAGTTTGAAGTGTCTGTAGAACACCTGTGTTATGTTTTGTAGGACTCATGCATAAGACATTTCTAGAATCAGTGGGAAAAATAATGTCTTTGTTCATAATTGCCATTTTGCTTCTTAATTGCTCGTTTTACGGGGTAAAATTTAGTTTAGCTGGTATTGTAAAGTCATACTAACTTTTAAAAAAGAAACTGCATTTTGTAAATACAAAAATACACGTACACATCGGTATGTACAGTGTCAGCAGTTTTCACTGCCAAACTTCATTTTCTAGATTTATTGTATATCTTGGTGTTTACATAAGAAATATATATATATATATGTATGTATTTGTAATATGTTTCTTCGTCTATGAATCTATCTGTCTGTCATTTCACTGTAATATTCCAGGTATTGCAAAGATTAACTGGTAATAGCTGTGTCTTTTTAGTTCTACCCTATAGTAAGTCTGTAAACAGAATGCCCCTTAATCTAAAAATTGCATATAAAATTTAGGTAAGAAACCACACTACCTTGGTTTTATAGATCTATTTTTGAATGTGTCCAGGACTTAGCATTCTTCTAAATGGAGTGTGTATTCAGTAAGTGCATGTTTATAATGTAGTTGGCTATTGCCTTGGCAGCAAAGAAAGCTTTCCCTTTTGTCTCTTTATGGGTGCTAGACCAATACCAGAAACACTTTTTCTCACCTCATTAAATCTAGATACACCTTAATGGTTTTTAAAGCCATGCCCCTAGTAATAGTAGTAATATTGCACTGCATTTTTTACCTTATTGCTAGTTAACTGTAGAATAAACCTACTGCTCTTACCTCTATGTAAAATTATGGGTTTTAATTTGAATGTAGTTTTAATCTTCAGATAAATTCCCTGATAAAATTAAATTTTAAAAAAGTAGATCATGCTAGAAACACAGAAAAAAAATATTAACTTACTGGCAATAATGTGTTTTTGGGATTTGTGTTGTTTCTTCCTTGGAAAAGGAATGGAGAGAGAGTATACTCTATTTGCTGAAAATATTGTACATTACCAAAGGATAATATTAATAGGAAAGAAGACATATAGCCATATTAGTTATTTAGTTTTTAAAGAGGAAAAGCCCTCACTTTTTCTTCTGCTGATTGTTCTACTATTTGAACCCCATGGATTAAGAAGAAATAATGAATGTATTCTGCTTCAACAATGCCTTCCTGAAGGGTATTGTGAACATGTTGCAAGGACTACTGTCACATAGATCTTTATAAAAATAACTAAAAAAAAACATGTTTAGCAAATTCCAGATAACTGAAGAAAATTAACTCTTGACTTCTTTCTTTCACAGGCTTTGCAGACTGTAATTTAATAAAGTTAAATAAATTTAATAAAATTTAATAAATTAAATAAATTTAAAATAAGATTTGCATAAATTACATAATTCTTCAAGACATGAGATCTTGAATCACAGAGCATAGCATTAGGAAAATTATTCTTGTGGTATTATATATACCTATCTTTGCTTCAACAGAATCCAAGTACCTATTGCTTCAAGGGCAAGAACTGTCTTATACAATCAATGGAATAATTGCTGAAAGTAAGGGAAGGAGGGGTCCTAATTGGACACTTAAAAATTGAATTGTTAAATTGAACTTATCCGGAGGTGATCCCTTAAACTAAGAAGTGACCTGTTAGGACTGACATGAAGAATCTGATATACAATTATTTGTCTTTGTTAAGCTTCCCATTAAAGCAAATTAAATCTCTCTTTAGAAACCGGGGGTTTTTTTAAGTCTTAGAATAATCATTACTATGTGTAATATTTCTAGTGCTAGACTATTTAAAATACTGATGTATACTTAGGAATCTTGTTTTTCATTAATAACTCAGAATCTCTATGTTACAGAGATGAGTCCAAAGGAGCCAGCTACTTGTGCAGTGTTTTTTTATGTGCTCTTGAAATTGCAGTGTTTCGTTTACAGCTATAGAGGTTGATGCTTTTCCTTCTTTCTAATAGCATTTTAACATAAACTGGGATAGCCTGATCCTAAATACAAATTATGATTCAAGTAAATGCACTGCATAGACTACACCATTTATTTCCCTGCTGTCCTGCAGAATATGTAGAACATTGATGTAAAAAACAACCCAACTTATTTTCCTCTCCTTTGTGAGGTAACTCTGAGCAACTCTGGTATGATCCCTGGTATAACATCAAAGTGCCATAAATGGGACTCACTTCCCTGGCACACACTGATCAAACTCCAGAGCAAGTGAACCTAGGTTTATATGAAGATCATATCAACAGTTCTGCTGTCTGTGTTCAGTCATCCAAGAATCCGGACATTTATCCTGGCATACATTAGGACATTGAATCCTCAAGAAATAGTGTGGTAGCTAAAAAAAAAAAAAAAAAGTAAAATAAATATATATGCCGCTGACTATTATAGCACAGCTATGAGAACAAAACTGTATAGTGGTAAGAAATAGGGCATCATTTTTAATGATTTAGTTTAGAACAGCTACATTTGTAATCCATCCATCTCCAAAAATCTCAACTGAAACTCTCAATAAAACCCTAGCTCTTGCCTTTATTATCCTTCTGAAATTTTTCTTGTTTATTTGCTGAGCAATACAACCTGCATACTACTTTCCATTGATAACAGCATAGAAAGCAAGCCAAAATTACAGTCCTATTAACCTACTAAGACTATAATAATCAATATGACTTATGCATATAAATTCTTGGGTTTTGAGCTGAAAAACCTCTCTACATTAACTCCTCTGCTTGGTCTCATGAGACAAGTTGATGGTTACCACTGTTATTTTAAAAAATCTTAGAAGATTTTTTATATTGCTTTGGCACAGTGGTAATTTAGGAAAAAATGAATATTCCATGCATAAAATACATAAATGGATACCAGTCCCTTGCCTTTGTTGGATACCTGAAACCTTCTGTCTGGAAACGTAGTAAGCATGCTGTTATCTACCGCTGTTTACCAATGTAGTACTCTTTTTAACTGCATTTCCTGCTCTGCCTTCATGCTACTTTTTTCAACATTTATAATTTATGAGCCATTAAAGATGTTGTTTGATGTAGGTGCAGCACAGAACAGATTAACTGCTGCTGTAAAACACAAGTTTTGGCAGTGTCAATCAAATTATGCTTTCTGCATAGTAATGTGAGTTTTAGTGGTATCTATGAGAAATTTTTTGACTCATTACCACTGTGAATGCCAAATAACCCTATAACTAAGATACAGGTAATTGTGATGAAAATCAGAACTTTGATTCTCATCAGTTGTCAAGAAACTTGTTCTGACTGTATAGGTTATGCGTATCTGATGACAAAAGTATTTTCAAACTGCAGCTGCTTTCTTGATACTGAAAATATTCAGAGCTGAGAATTATCAGAACACTTCCTCAATGATACACAACAGCAGCTCATCAAAATCAAGACCATTTGCTATGCACAAATAGTTTATAGTAGGAGACTTCTCAAGCAAAAGGTGTTTTGATAGAGGAAAGAATGGAACAGAAGACAGTGGAAGTGGACAATTACCTCTTCAGGATGACCCTGACTGCATCTGCTCTTGAACAGGAGCAGTAACTTGCACCTAAACCAAATGATTCCCAAGTAACCACTTGCTATCCCAGGCTACCCCTTTTTCACTGACCTTGTTGAAAAACAGTCACTTTTGTCAATCATGACTGTCTATACAGAGGTTGTAGTTCAGTAAGTAATATTTAGAGATGATCGGGTTAAATCGTGTGCCTCAAGGACTGCTGTCTTTTTCATCTGTTCTGTGTGCATTTATGCAGCATATAACTGGAGACATTACCATTTTAATCTATAGAATCTCTTTTTTTCCCCCTGTTTTCTGATGTGTCATTGGCATCAGGTGCCTTTTTTTTTTCCTTACCTCAAAAAGAAATAAACTAAAATATATACAATCACAAAATGGTAGGGTTTTGGGTTCTTGGAGAAGTAAGGAGGGGGTTGAGCAGAAATGCCACACTGGATTTCCAGAAGGCAGACTGCCTTTTCAGGAGGATAGTTGAGAGTCCCTTGCGAGGCAGTCCTGAAAGTTAAAAGAGTCCTGGAACACTAGATATTCCTCAAAAAGGTACAGGACGTACCTTAAAGACACAGGAGCAGGCTGTCCCTGTGTGCTGGAAGATGAGCTGTAGGGGAAGAAGAAAGGCCTGTCTGAACAGAGAGCTTTGGCTGGGACTTGGAGTAAAACGAAGAAGGAAGTGAGGAAACAGCAGGCAACTCAGCAGGGCTATAAGGTTATCATGAGATTATGCAGGGAGAAAATTAGAATGGTCAAAGCCAAACTAGAGCTTAATCCTGATACTGCAGTAAAAGACACCGTAAACTTTTTGTAAATTCACCAGGAATAAAATGAGTGATAAAGAGAACCTACATCTTCTACTGGATGCAAGGAGAAATGTAGTGACAATGGCTGAAGAAAAGACTGAGGTACTTAATGCCTTCTTTACCTCAGTCTTTAATAACAAGACCAATTCTCAGAGTATCCAGTACTCTGAGCTGGAAGGCAGGTTCAGGGAGCAAATAGACACCTCATAATCTGAGGGAAAGTGGTCAGGGACCTGCTACACCTCTTAGACACACACAAGCCTATGGAACTGGATGGGATCCACTCATGGGTACTGAGGGAACTGGTCGACGTGCTCACTGATCCACTTTCAATCATTTACCAGCAGTCCTGGCTAGCCAGGGAGGTCCCAGATGATGGAAGGCTAGCCAGTGTGGCACCTATCTGCAAGAAGGGTCAGAAGGAGGATCCAGGGAACTACAGGCCTGTCAGTCTGACCTCAGTGCCAAAGAAAGTAACAGAGCAGATCATATTGAGTGCCATCATGCAGCACATACGGGACGAGGATCAGGACCAACCAGCATGAGCCTGATAAACAGCTCCTGCTTGACCAAAGTGATCTCCTTGTATGGCAAAGTAATCTGCTCTGTGGATGAGGGAAGGACGGTGGATGTTGTCTACTTGGACTTCAGTAATGCCTTTGACACCATTTCTTACAGCATTTTCCTGGAGAAACTGTCTGCTCAGTGGTTGGACAGGTGCATTGTTTGCTGGGTTAAAAACTGGCTGGATGGCCAGGCCCAGAGAGTGGTGGTGAATGGTGACACAACCACCTGATGGCTCATCAGTAGTGGTATTCTCCAGGGCCAGCTCTGTTTAATACCTTTGGCAACAATCTGGATGAGTGCGTCAAGTGCACCCTCAGTAAGTTTGCAGAAAACACCGAATTGGGTGGGGGTGTTGATCTGCTGGAGGATAGGAAGGTTCTACAGAGGGATCTGGAAAGGCTGGATCAATGGGCTGAGGCCAATTGAATGAGATTCAACAAGGCCAAGTGTTAGATCCTGCCCTTGGGTCACAACCATCCCATGCAGTGCTACAGGCTGGTGACAGAGTGGCTGGAAATCAGCCCATTGGAAAAGGACCTTCGGGTGTTTGTTGAAAACTGTCTGAACATGAACCAGGGTGTGCCCAGGTGGCCAAGAAGGCCAATTGAATCCTGGTTTGTATCAAAAATAGTGTGGCCAGCAGGACCAACAGAATGATTTTTCCCCTGTGCTCAGGACTGGTGAGGCTGGAACTCAAAACCTGCGTTCTATTGTGAGCCCCTCACTGCAAGAAAGGCATTAAGGTTCTGGAGCGTGACCTGAGAAGGACAACAAAGCTGCTGAAGGGCTGGAGGACAAGTCTGATGAGGAGGGGCTGAGTGAGCTGGGGTTGTTTAGTCTCTAGAAAAGGAGACTCAGAGAGGACCTTATCACTCTCTACAACTGCCTGAAAGGAGGCTGTAGCCAGGTAGGGGTCAGTCTCTTCTCCCAGGTAACAAGTGACGGGACCAGTGGAAATGGCCACAAGCTGCACAACAAGAAGTTTAGATTGGAGAATAGGAAAAAATTTAATGAAAAGGGTTGTCAGGCATTAGTGCAGACTGAGCACGGATGTGGTGGAGGAATCATCCCCAGAGGTATTTAAGCGACATGGTTTAGTCGTAGACTTAGAAGTACTGGGTTAACAATTGGACTCAATGTTCTTGAGGGTCTTTTCCAACCTAAACAATTCTATGATTCTATGATTCTAGTCATAACTAATGTGTCAGGTTTTTAAACACAGGCTTGGGCGAAGCAAAGGTCCATGAGTTTCAAGCAAGAAGAAAAACTTTTCCCTTTCTTAATGATTATATTATGACACACTTAAAAAATGTGTAAAGAGATTCAGATTAAAACATGCTTGTTCCAATCTAGTCCCATCTATGCAAAAATTGCTAGCAAGAAAAATATTTCTTAAGAGGGAGCTCTAAGTATTTTTCTTTTATGCCCTCTATAAGTGTAGATACTTTCATTGTACCATCTCAAAATAAAATAAACATCCCTAATTTATTTTGCATGTCTCTTTCCTCTTTTACATATTACTTCTTTAAAAATTACTCCTTGAGTCATAAGACTAGGGGAAAAACCCTCAAAAAACTGCCAACATATTAAGTGGTGACTAAATAGGCCAAAGTGAAAGATTCCTTTTTTCATTGTCCCATGAAGT
Organism: Corvus brachyrhynchos; assembly: GCF_000691975.1. Taxonomy (NCBI): domain Eukaryota; kingdom Metazoa; phylum Chordata; class Aves; order Passeriformes; family Corvidae; genus Corvus; species Corvus brachyrhynchos. The sequence continues at coordinate 1,002,552 of NW_008239054.1, read as the reverse complement.
TCATATTGTATCTCAAGTAAAAATAAAAATAAAAAATATAATAAATCACTTCTTAAGAGAAATTTTTAGCAGATAATCAGTAGGAAAGGGGCCTACCTACATTCTGCCAGCTGTGCTCTCTCTGAATCAATCTCTTGGGTCATTTCAGAGGTGAGGTAGATTCATGGCTCTGTCTTTTTACAGTGCCGACTCTTCTTTGAAAGTCTAGCAGAGACAGGACTAGAGCAGGGCTGGGGGCTCTGTGATCCACCTGGCCTTGGTCCCTGTAGAGGGATGGGAATGTCACAGCCATAGCCCTACCAAATTAGTGAAGCCAAGGCATTGAGCTGCTGCTGACAGTGACCATTGTCATGACCCAGAGAGGGACGTTGTAACAAATCCTTAGTGCAAAAATGTGGAACAGCCTGCTCACAAGGACAGTGTTTCTCATCTCTTTTGGTGAAAGGTTGAAGAGCGAGATATGGTCCTTTGAACTTATTTTTTCCTAAGTGTTCTAATCTCTCTGGTTCAACGCTTTTCTGAATCCTTCTAAACTTTTACATAACTTCTGCATTTCCTTCTTTTCAGCTGCATAGTATATTCTTTAGCATGTAAATGTATCTTTCAAAATTCAAGCACAGAGAGTCATGCATCAGCTAGTCTATGAATTGTGCATTAGCTTTGTGCATGCTGAAGTCGTTGGCAAATTGTTGATTTATTATTTATCGAAGCAATAATGGCCAGCAGTTTTAAATAGAACATCAATTTGCATTGCTTCACGTGTCTTGGAAAAAAAATCTTTGCTATCTAAATTGCTGTAATGTATTTTAAGCATATCTTCCTATGTATCCTGTATTTCATGTGGAAAAAAAAAATATTATCGATGTATATCAAATACTTACAGTATATTCTAGTTTCCTTGCTGAGAGGCTAGTTTCTTTATAATTGTTGTGAAGGACTCCATTCTAATTGGATTTATTTTCAATAAAGTTGATCTTTCTACTCATTTTATATTTTTCTGATCCTTAAGCATCCCTAATTATCCTTTTCTGCTAATAGAAGTAGTTTTTTTCTTGTTTTAAGCTGTCTATTTCATCCTACTTACTTTTTTATTACTTTTTAACAAACTATAGCACACAGAGTTTGCCATCTGTTATGATATTTTTCTTTGAAAAACAATTTTTCTTTACAATGTGCTAAGTGGTCTTGCTTTCTGCTGTGAATCTTCCATTATTTTATGTATCTGCTTCAAGCCTGAGAAAAAGGGCTGGTTCATACTCCGGCTCTCCCTTGACCTCCTCCCTTCTCTCTCCTTTCCTGTTTTGCCTCCCCCCCTTTTATTTTATTTTATTCTGTTCTATATTTGATTATGGTTTATATTTCAATTATTAATCTGCTCTTAGTTCAACTGCATATTTTCTTGCTTTTACACTTCTGATTCTCAGCCTCATCCAGCTGTGGGGGAAAGTGAATGAAAGGCTACGTAGTGCTTAGTTGTTGTCTGGGGTTACACAGCGTCGTATAGAAAATGTTCTCCCTTTACAGATATTCAGCTAAACTGTGCTGTCTGCCATATTTCCAACCCTCTTGAGAACCTGGAATATGAGACAGAACAAGGCTAGTTGTGGCGGCCAGTTAGCCTGTGGTACAAAGGACAAAGAGTAAGACAGTCCCTCGTACCAGACTTATGCCTCAGTCATGGTGAGAAAAGAAGCCTCTCCCAGAATGCTTTGTTCTGTTATGGTAATGTACCCCAGTTCTACATTCCTGGCTGGCTGTTGGCCGCCCAGCCCCATTGCTACCTTACATGTCTCATGCCCTAGAAAGTTCTCCACTCCAGGTTCCCCCCACTGGCCTCTGCCCCTTGCCACTCCCCCAGAGCTTTCCCGCTGGCTCCCATTCCCCAGTCCCGCCTTTGTACCACCCCTGTGCCCTCAGATCATTGGTCTCTGGTGCTCCCTCTGCTCCCATACTTAAACATGAGCTCTGCATTGTTCTTTGTCTTTGCCTCTGGAACCTTTCACCATGAGGATGCATTAAAGAGCTCCCGTGGAAACCCACATGGGGACCCTTCCTGCCTCTTTGCCATCCATGCATATTACTGAAGCTATCCGTGCGTTTGTGTGTGCACGCGTGTGTGAGTGTGTGTGGCTGATCCTGCAAAGCAGGTTCACTAAGGCGACACTCTTGGAAGATCGTTGCACCCTGCGCCACGGCACAGAAGCCGCAGAAAGCCCGGGATAGAGATACTAGTGGGAAAAATCCCAAATTCTTATAGTCCATCTAGTATTTGTCATTCTTTGAATGGGATTAGAAGCTGACCTGCAGTGATTTTTATTAAGAAAAAGACAAAACAAAAACCCAAGCCCAAAACATTTCCAAGACAAAAACTTGAGTGGCAGATACAGCTTTTTCACTTACTACAAATGGTAGGGTCTCCACTTCCACTAATTCAGCGAAAGACTTGAAATGTCACACCTACTTGTCCATTTTACATTATAATATTAAATATACATGCTTTTGTATGTTTTTAGTCAACATTCAAATGTATACAAAATTCACGTATACCAAGGAGTACAGGACTGAGTTCTATCTGCAAGCATACTGAAGCCTGACTCAAAGACAGTGATCAATGCCTGTAACGCTACTGTCAAGGACTATAACCTCTCTTCTGTTGCAAATCAGGGAGTCACAGAACTTGAAATAAATGAATTTTAGTGGTTTCTCAAGAAAGAAAGCATGGCATTGCCATTATTTAGGACATTTGTCTTTCTAAGTAACATATCAGCTGTAGCCAGAAGACTTGCACAAATGTTTGGACACAATATGCAACAGTAAAAACCAGCTTGCAGGATGGATTTGTAACTATTCTTGGCTTACTAGAAGATTCTAAGCAACACAGAATGACGAAATTGGTCATTTTTGTTGTTGATAATCTAACTGCTATGGACAACTAATACTAATTACTGGTAGTTTTTACTCGATATTCCAGCAGACCATGGCATGCACTCAGGTGCTAGTGAGCTAGGTCTCATAGCTATCGGGAAAAGTATAATTTATTATCCACATTTTACGCATGGGAAGACTGAAATGTGGAGTGCCAACAGCAAATGTCTCTTTCAGTGCTGTAGCAAGAAGAGAGCCCAGACCTTCTTAGTCACATCTGTGCTTTCACCTGGACAGAGCAATGGGAATGTCAAGTTCTTTTCACTGATTTAAACAACAATATGTTTTTAAATATCTGTCACAGTAGACCTCAGCCTCTCTGTACTGACTAAATAGGTTCTTCTTTGAAATATCATCCAGGGGCATTGAAGGTGTCTGTAGTTGTTGCTGAGAAACTGAACAAAAGATATGGATATATTCATTCTTGTGAGAATGTTTACAGCTGTCAAAACTTTTTGGGCTTTCTGGGAAACATTTAAATTAGGTTTCTTTCTGAGTGCTTGGCATTATGATTATCAAACACTCTGGCATTTAAAGTTGATCAGTGAAGCAGCTGTTTCCTTGAACATGGCCCTTAATAGAGACCAGGCTTATAAAACTTTCCTTCCTTTACTTCTTTTCTCTGTTCATGAGGGACATTATCCACCAAGACAAGGCTCTGGTGAGCAAATTGTATTCCAGTGTGCGTTCACGAGGTGGCATGAATCAATTTTTGGGCACTCCAGTATTTCAGTTTATTCCATCTGTTCAGTACACGAATTACAAATTCAGACACAAACACTGTTTAGAGGCACATCATAAAAAGTTAGCTGAAAGTGATTTGTATCCATGTATACTATATATGCTTTATTCTGCACACTATGCAGCTGTTACCTTTGATGATTGTTCCAGACTCAAAATGCAGCCAAGTGGTGATTTTTATGTAGCTGTTTATTGTAATAAGTGCTGTAATCATTTTACTGTTTTGTATGTTTATACAAAGAAATTTGGGATACTGTTTGAAGGACAGAACTCTAAAGGGGGACTGCATTGACACTATCTTGAAAATATCCAAGGCCTAGATAATTCTGTATAAATATATTTAAAAAGCTTGTAACTATTACTCACAATATTTTCAGGAATAGTTTTTTTAATAATCCTTAAATTAATAAATTAATAAATTAACTAGAATACGGGGGGCGGGGGAGGTTCCATGTCAAGAGTTACAGTGTTTCATGAAGGCAGAGGTAAGTGTGCAATTTGTACTTTAATACGTAGGTACAAATGTCTGCCCAGCGCAGTCCACAAAATGTTTGATAATACCTATTTCTTTACCTCTGCTCCTCCTGTACACAGTTATACCTGTGCCCTTTAACAGAACAAAGGTGTGGGCTGGAGATATTTGCCAAGGAAAGGATCTGGATATTAAATCCCACGGGGAGGGATTCACCTTTCAGTAACCTGCATAAAGTACCTGAACTCTGTAGAGTGACTGGATTTGTAAGGCATATGTCTTGCTTTCCAGTAGGCATCCTGGATCACATCCATATGTGTTCACAACTTCCCGTAGCCATGGCAGAGGCTCCAGGTCCCCAATGCAAGATGGCACTGTAGGGCACTGTTGCAGCGGGGATTACTGCAACAAGCATATTTCAAACCAGGAGTCCCGTGGAAACAAAGTATATATGGACAGATTCGTGGTAGATGTTTCAGAGGTCTTTATTTCTCCAGCCGCATGGCCGGGGCTCTCCTCAGGAACTCTGTAGTCACGGGACCTGAGGGTCCTTGGCCACACCAGGGAACACAAACCAACCAATGGGGAACAAACGCGACCAGG
>NW_008239054.1:994106-996688 GCF_000691975.1 Corvus brachyrhynchos | reverse complement strand
CCTCGGCCACGGGATAAGTATGATCCTCTGCTTTAGGGGTAATGGGACCATACAAATGCTCCTCAAGAGCTTCCCTGATTATAAGGTATGCACGGAAAGCTTCTCTTTGATCCCATACTTCATCCCATAACTCGTCCCAGAAACACCCCTCACAAGATCTAGGAGGTTCGATATCAAAAAGTAAGTCTCGAGAAATATAGGAGGACCTTTTGAAAAGCCAGATGAAGAAATGTTCTAGATCTCCCGGTTGCATTACTTTTTTGTTATGTTGTTACTTTTTTGTTTTGTTGTTCAAGGATTCCTTTAACTTCTAGGTACATTTCTTTCTGTGGCTCAGAGAGCCCCATTTCCCACGATTCTTCCATAGTCCAGAGAGAATATCCAAACCAAGATGAGAAGAGAGAGGTCTAGAGTGGTTATTTTACTCACAAATCTTCCTCAGGGATCGGTATCTTGCTCGCATTCCTCCACCAGGGCACAAGTACTGAAGAGCCTGGACACAGACAATATTTTTTTACTTACTGGTGGATGTCTAATTTGGCTCACTTATACATTGGAAAGTCCATGATGGGGGCAATATTGCCTTTCTCATGCAAAGTGATGTGATGTGCCCGGTTTTTTTTTCTGCCTAGCCCTGCACAAGGCTTTCAAACATATGACTTCCATCTCTTGAGTGAAAGTCTTTAATTCTAATCTATTACATATTTCAGAATGGAGTTTGTTAGATGTTTCTTAGGTTTCTCAACTGGAAGACATTCCCAGGCCCAGTAAATATTGAAATTTTTCACATCTAAACTGAACATATTAGCTTCAGAGGATGGAAGTGGTACAGCCACTTCAACTTACTCTTTTCAAAGTTAGCAAGCAAGTCAAATGTTGAATTGGTAACTTCCCATCTTCTGCCTCAGAAATATGCCATCAGTGATGTGTCTCTTCAAAAAGATGGAGGATTTTTTTAAAGAGCACTAAAGTCCAGCTTGTGCTGGATCCCCTACTTTTTTTTCTAAAACTTGCTTGTGAGGAAATAGCATTTTGTGACTCATTATTTAGTCTGTTGCAAAACACATTACTATTTTAAGTTCATGGTATCACTGCAAAGAATGTCAAATATCGACTTAAAGATATGCTTGTGGTATTATGGGGACATATTTTTGCAAATCTACAGGTTGGCCTATTATAAGGTCATCTAAGTGTGCAATAAATACATCTCATTGTAAGCAACTTTTCTTTATCTTGGAAAGAAAAAAAACAGCAGTTATTTGAAATACTGTATTTGGATGAGCTAAATTAACTAGTAAAAGTTTCCCAGATGATAAACAGATTTTCATATGAAATGGGAAGATTTCTGTTGGAAACCTTCAAAATTCCATCTCCAATTTGATATTATTTATTACTAATTGAAATAATCTCAGTTTCAACTACCAGGAGTTGGTATACAAGATAATTTGACTTTGATCATGAGTATTTATCTGGAGCTATGTGTCAAAATACAAAACAACAACAAAAAACTTGATGTAGATAGAAATAAGCTAAGACATGCTTTATGTCAGAAAGGTTTTATAGAGATTAAGAGAAAGAGAAATTATCTAAATGAGAGCAAATAGAAATAAAGCTGGGAAACAAAAACTAGTGTGTAAGAACTTCAGAGAAGTACCTAATGCCTTTTTTTTTAATTTGTATTTTTTAATTTGCATTTTCTGCACTGGCACCTCTATAGCTAACCTGAGTTTCCAAAGAGCCAAAGCACTCCAGCAGGAAATACTCAGTGTCTAGAGCTGCTCAAAGTCATGTAAGAATGGTACATCTTGAATTATTTATTCACTTCCTTCACTCTTTTGTAAACTGTAACCAACAGTTGCCTTCACAATTGTGGTTTATACCACATATAGAAGTATAGAATTCTTCTACCCTCATGCTCTCAACAACAGTAAATGAGAAAATGTTGAGAAATGGAGGAAAAGGGCAGAAAAATTTCTGTAAACTTTCAGAGCAAAAAAATTTGCTTCATTTCTAGTATTCTTCCGTTCTTAGATTAAAGATGCTGAATCAAAAGTCACATAGAAACTGGTTCATCCCATGTAGGTGTCGGCATTTATTCTCAAAGGACTAAAATTTCTAAATGAAGTATGACAGTCACCTAAGGGAATTAAGTTGAACTTGTGCCCCCAATCCCCAAACATATATTGTGGAAAAGTATGTGGAGTTTATTTTACTGATAACACAGTGGAAGTTGAAGATACAGCTGCAGTTGGCTGTCAGGACTGTGCTCAGGTGCATACGCAGTGTGCATTCTCATCACTTCCTTGGGTGGCCCAGGTGTTCTCCAGCTGTTCACACCAATGAAACAACAGGCTGACTTGAGACAGAGTCACTGATCAAATTTGTGTCTGGCTTCTTGAGGAACTGTGGGTGGTTACAGAGGGTGCTTGACATGGGAATTTTAAACAGTCCTGTAGATTCTCCCCAGGCATCTCCTGCTGTCCAGAAGCCAATTGATAGGCATAATTTATATGCTTAAACATGTTGATTTATACTGTGGGTGCAGGACCTGGCTGTTGCAGAGACTTCCCTAGGCAATTCCT
>NW_008239054.1:968351-994030 GCF_000691975.1 Corvus brachyrhynchos | reverse complement strand
TTCCTGCTGTAGAATTACCCAGACAGTACATGGGAAAACTGCTTGTCAATACTTTGCATAAATTGCTTTTGTACTTGCAGACATGCTCACATGGAACAGTCTTTTGCACACAGAAAGTTAAAATATTTTTGTTATAATTGAAGTTAATCAATAGAAATGGATCATGCATTTACTGGAGTGGTCGCATAGGATCACAGCTCAGCTTGCTTATAAAAATATAGTAGAAGTAACAGTTTGGGAAGTCTCCTCTGGTAAGGCTAAGAACCATTAAAATGGACTCCCATCACTACCTGGACAGACATTGACCAACTAGATGAAGATAAGATTCCCCACCTGAGCATCAACCCATGCTAAATATCCCAACTAAATAGTAGAGGATTTTTGCTTGTTGTTTTTTGTTGCTATTGTTGTTTGGTTTGTTTTGGTTCTTTTGTGGGTTTTTTTTTTTTTTTTTTGGGGTGATAGGTTTCATTTGAACAGTCTGTCTGCAATTGCCTGTGCAATAGTATATTCTTCTGACCTTCTTCCAAATTCTGATTGGGGTAAATCACAATCATGCACCTTATCTTTTGCTTATGCTTTCATTTCTATAGGGAAGAACTCTAAACTTGAAGCTAGAAGTCGTGGTGGTCTTCAATGAGTATTGATGTGATGTAATGCACGTGGAGAAAGGAAGATTAAAGGCCTGCACAGGGTGGCTGAAATTATCTGAGTTGAACCAATGCCTTATTTAACCTAGGCTCATATCCCACCCTAGGGCAAATCTTCCCTCCCTTGCAATATAACAGTTTGTGGCAGAGAAATCTGAAGATCCTCTGCGTACATGAGGCAGATATTGAGAGAGAAATATTCAGACACCAAAAGAGGATATTTTGTGTAGGAAAGGACTAATCAAATTAAGATAAGAGCTTCACAAACATTTTCTCAAAGAATAATAGTTTTGGGTATTTTTTATACATTGTTTTAGAATTATCAAAATTTCAAGGATTTCAGAGTGTAAAGATGACTGGAGCAAATATTAACCTAATAAGAAACTCAGTAGAAGATGTGCTTGAATGTTTGGGGTTTAATATGTCAGTCCACATCGTCCTACTTTCAAATATTTAAAAATTCCAAGATAGGAGAAAAACAAAATCATATCACCAAAAGCAGTCAATACTGAACTGTCAAATCTGACATTTCATGGACTATCATAAGATGGTATTTATATTAATAAACTACTTGGAAGACATTTACTTGTCAAAAATATCCACAGAAATCAGAACTTATTAATTAATCATATGCAAACAGAAGATAAGCGCTACATTTACACTGTGATATAGTTTGACTAGCTCCAAAATAAAACCTGATATCTAGGGGGGTTTGGAAGTGATTAATTATGAAAAAAAAAAAAAAAGGAAAAAAAAACAAGGAAGAAAAATCTCTTAGAGCAACTGAATTTATTGTAGTCGAAAGAGGAGTAGAGCTCCAGGTTAAATGTTTTACTAATGCCCAGTCTCGCCCCAATGCCATAATTTCAGTAATCAAATACTGTTTATTTATACCATGTGTCTTTTGCACTAGTGTCATGCATACTAAATATTTACAATTTAATCTTCAGTTTATAGCTTCACATTGGCAACAGCTTTTTAAAATGTTTAATAAACTACTCTACTTAGCAGCTTATATATCATTTGGGAGTAATGCAACAGAATAGCTGGCAAGTTATACCACCTCCTAGGGTGCTTCTTCATTGCAGAACAAACCAGAATGTTATTACTCTAATGAGTATTATAATCTTATATGACATCTGAGAGCACATTGAACTGTGTTACTCAAATCAGTGGATTCCCTATCCTGATATATTTGTGTGTGGAAGATGGCTGTTTCGTCTGATTCATGATTACTATTCTTTTTCTTAAGCAAGTATGGACCCTGTTTTTATTAGAATAGATAAGATTCAGACTTATACCTGAACAGTATCTTTAAAATAAGATTCAGCAATATTTCAGTGTAGATTCTCTTGAGTCTTTGTTTTGCATGCAGAACCTCGAGCTTTGCAAAATGTAGAGACATCATTAATTGAGCAATAACAATAATAAATTTTAACTAGAAGGAAGCACTTGCTAAACTCTTGAATTCTGTTAGATTGCTTGTTCCTGATAATTTATTTTCTAGGGCTGCAGCATGGATTGAAATATGGAAAGTGACAGAGCACCCTATGCAGTAATCTAACAGTGTAAAGGCACCTGTCCTCTGCCTTGCTGTGGGGAACAGCTGAATTTTAAGAGCAAAAAATCATCCAGTTCTCAATACTTGCTGATTGACTGAGCATTTGACTGCTGGTCCACAGGAAGAAAGAAAAGAAAAAAGGTTGGGGGTGGGAAAGACTATGCAGAAAAGGCATATGCAAATCATCTACAGCCTTTAATTTGTTGGAAGTAGAAACTTTAATGCTCATGCAGTATCAGCTCTACAGTATTCTAACAGATCTTGCAGCTGTGAATTGCTTTTGCCATAAAACCAATTCAAAATTCAGTATTTGTTTTGGAAAAGGGCAAATCACTGCAGAACTCTGTTGTCCTCTGCTTACTTGGGAGGGGAGGCCTGAGACTGTAGATAATTCGTGCCTACCAGGCTGTGGAGGAAGGAATCCTACACATAATAAGAAAATCAGAATCATAGACTTTTAAAAAGTAGTCAAGCTTAGTTTAGCCACTCTTGCACATGTAGAAAGTTGGACATCTTTTGCATCTGAAATATTATTTTGCTTCTGGCTCTTTTAATAAGTCATGATGAATGTTTAATGATGTTTCTTAAAAATACCCACATTAACTAGCCATGACCCTTTATCTAGAGCAAGAAAAGAGAACACTTAAGTTAATGACCCAATGCCTGGGGAACCCTATAGTCTTTAAAGTACAGAACAAGTGAGGACATTTATAGATCTTGTGGGAGATAATAAAAAGTGCCCGATTTACATTGAAAGTCAACAGGAGTCCTCTTTGGACCTCTAAAAACCTCTCTTTTTATCAAGTAATGGGAATGCACACAGATTATGTCATAAAGTTAAGTGCACAGATAAAGGCATTTGGGATGGGAAAAAAAGTATCCTGTACTCTTCATATGCAAATTTTGACTTAGATGAATAATTTTCCACTTCTATATATAAAATTCCCTATCAGGTGTCAACAGAGTAATTTAAGATTGCTCCATTTGTGTCCTGAGAACACTTGTGGTATGGCTAATTGCTCCTGCACTTGCCAGCAGTTTTAGCTTCTCAGTCTGATCTTTGTGCAAAACAAAATCTGGTACTTTTGTGGGGAGAGATAAAAGCATGGTTCTTTGGGGTTACAGGTAGCCTTTCCTGTCCTGAGGCACTGTTGTCCTCACCCTGTATTCTTCTCACTTCTCTTCTGGCACTTCATGCAGAGGTCCAAGCTAGAAGCCTGGTTGCCCTATGATTATTGTCTATGGGCACTGCAGAGTGAGAGAGAGGCTCCTCAATGGACAATGCAGCCCACTGGTGAGTTGTACCATCTTTTGGTCATGTCTATCACTCTGGTTTGGTGCTAGAGGACTCTTGCTGGAATGGCCATGGGAATAACGAAGTTCAGGGTATGATGTGGGGTGACTCTGGGCCTGCAATTCCTTTCATGGATGACTGCAGAGAAAGGTAGGAGAGAGTGACTGATTCAACTTCCTGCTGGACTTTTGGCTTTTACATATTCGAAACAAGAGTTTAATGGAAATTTACTTTAGTGAATAATACTGTAACTCTGCTTCTTATAAAGCACTGAATTAAACTAATGTTTTATTCATCAGAATAACAGCAACCTTTTCTATTTTTTGTCATAGAAAACTTACTTTCTTTTCTGTTTATCCCTTTTGAAACAATCTGTGATTGTGTGATTTTAAACTCATTGCACTACTTATTTTGAAGACAGTTAGATGCAAATTATTGCTAGCTCCCTTTCAATAACTTTTTTGTTTAAATCTCATTCTTCATTACTGATAAATTTTAAGATTGAAGTTAGCTTATCCAGGAAGAACAGTGAGATTTCTAAATGCTTTTGAAACTTTTGGGAGATATCAATATGCTATATAAAGATCACAGACACAAATATGGTCAAGACTATTTAATCTCCATCACAATAACTTTGCTGATGAAGGGCAATGAGAAATACACGTAAAATAATCGAGGGATTTCTCTTCATCTTTATGATCCTGACAAGGTCTATAAATCCATTAATGTACAAGTTCAACAGCCTCTTTTGGTTACAATGCATTGAATGGTAGTTTAGCAGGACAGAATCCTTTCTTTAAGAGATATATAAAAGTTCTTCAGGTTTTTTCTCATCCAGAGAACAGATGTTTCCAGACAGAAACAGAATGTTGAGTTTCATTAGAGACCCATACAAAACCTAAGCATTTTCAAAGAAGTAATTCATTGCCAAATAGACTGTGTGCCTCTTGTCTAGGCAATGAGACATTTGGGGGTATAATTTCAGAAGTATCTTTAAAAACAGAACAAAAAATCAGGACACACTTGCTGTTTTGTCAGGACAATTACTGCCTTCCTAATAGTTCATTTGAGGTCAGTTATGGGTGCACTATTCTGATCAAGTGGGATTCATTGAAAACTTTGTCAAAGCATTTTCATCTTAAGAAGAAGAGAATATGCAGTTTATTTTTCATAAATATGAAATTTCAAAGCCAGATCTTAAAACATTTACTGCTTATATTCTAGCAATTGACTTCAACGCCCTACACATGCACACACTTGCTGGTATATATTATATATATGCTAACACACATATATATGATATATCTCTGTTCAAATGTGTGTACCACATGTGGACCCTCTTCAGGGTTTAGAACTAGGATTATACTTAATAATTGAATGCTCTGTTTTTGAATGAGTTAAAAAAATGTATCATGATACTTAGTTTTCCACATGGAGTGCCGCATCCAGCTCTGGGGTCCTCAACACAGGAAGGATATCGACCTGTTGCAGCAAGTCCACAGCTGGGCCACAAAGGTGATCAGGGGCCTGAAGCACCTCTCCTATGAAGAAAGCCTGCAAAAGTTGGGAATGTTCAGTATGCGGAAAAGAAGTCTCTGGGGACAACTTAGAGAAGCCTTCCGATACTTAAAGGAAGCCTACAAGAAAGCTTGGGAGGGAAAATTAGCAAGGACACATAGTGATAGGGAAAGGGGGAATGGCTTTAAACTGAGAGTGGGTTAAAGCTGGATATTTGGAGGAAATTCTTTACTTTGAGGGTGAGGCACTGGAACAGGTTACCCAGAAAAATTGTGGCTGTCCCATACCTGGAAGTGTTCAAGGCCAGGTAGGATGGGGCTTTGGGCAATGTACTTTAGTGGAAGGTATCCCTGCCTATGGCTAGGGATTTGGAAGTAGTCAATCTTTAAGGTCCCTTCCAACTCAAACCATTCTATGACTCTATGATTCTGATTGGTTTTCACTTTCATTTAGATTGGTTCACAGTTAAACAAATTGTCATAATACTAGCTGGCATCCATGGTATTTAGCATTCCTTTTAATAAAGCCTATTTGAATTTTCTTCTCTACTGCTTTGTTTTTCCTCTTTTCTATTCTGTTGAAGAGAACATGGATATGATAATGTATGCAACTGGAATGGTGCAAAGTTTCAAAACCTGTAAGAGAAGCTCTGGTGCTAGTGGTCAGACTAAAACCTCATTCATTTTCTTTGGTATTTCACCTCTGACAGTGGTGATACACAGATGACTAAAAAAAAAGTATCAAGAAGAGGGCAAGAATATAGCAAAAATTTTCTAAATGCTTTCTCAGCCTCCATGTACATGTCTCTATATGGCCATATGTTTAATAATTCCCAATAGTTTTAATTTCTCTGAATCTACCTATCTGCCTGCTACCCACACCCAAATTTAACAACTACTATACTGGTGTCAAAAGACTAACAGATTCATTTCACATTAATTTATAAATATTTTGCAGGTATGTTCAGCTCTCCCCTGTAGACAGTCTGTAATTTCTTTCTCAAGGGCAACCAGATGGAATGCCGCATTCTTGCAAGTCTAATATATTATGCGGGTAATCAACATGTCCTTTAGAACGCAGCCAGAGTTAAGGCAAGAGATTATATTAAAGTATTCTGAGGTAATCAATTACAAGGTTATCTTCTGAAATGTAATGGGTTTGAAATTTTTCAATGATTTTAATGCATTAATGTGACTTAAAAATTCAGTTACTAGATTTCTGTTCATTTAGAGGTCTTTAGCATAATTTCATCCATTCCATTTACTAACATTTAAAAGAATGCATATGGAAGTTGCCAGTACACTTAGAAACTAGTACAAATTCAACTGGATGACGCATAATGTAATTATATAATTTACCTATTGCTTTTTTGTTCCTTTGGGTCCCTTTTCCTACTCATCTACTTTTCAGCCTAGAAATTAAACACATTCTCGCTCTTTTTCATGTGAATACATTGGACAAAGTTAAAGAGTGGGATGTAACATATTGATAAATTTATGAAAACGAGACGAAAAAATTATAGAATTGCCTGGGGAAATCTAAAGAGAATATAAAGGGAGTTTAGATTAGTGTAATATGCATATTAATGAGTCAGAATAAGGTATCCATTTATATCATTCCAATGCCTTCAATCCATTTCTGAAGTTGGTCCCTGGTGAGGAGGCTTAATTTAAAACACAGAAATGCTCTCCAAGTTCCTGAACTCAAAGAGAATGCAATTAACATCACTTGCCAAATGAGTCCATTGCTATTTTTTGAGACTGCTGGCAGAAACACAGGTGCTTATGCTGAATCTTTGAGATCAAAACACACCAGAAAGTGTCCTGTCCATTGCTCTTTTCCACCACAGTTCTCAGTTGCTGAAGATGTTGAGTACATATTTACTTGTATGTAAAATATGAAGAAACAACATTAACACTTTTCTTCAAACAAAAATCCAAAATATGCAGTGATTACTATCATATGGTACTGGCCTACAGTATAACTAATGGTATTTCCATAATTATTTCCTATGCTAATGATAGACAAAAAAGTAGTGTTCCTGTTTAAAGATAACTATTGGAAAATTTTGACATTGCAATATTGAGTTCCATGAGTATGTTATTAAGACTTTGCATTTAAATTAGAGACATGATTCCTCAAACTGGGAAATGAGTAATGGAATGAGTTTTCCTTTTCATCTCTCTGTTCCAATTTTCAACACAAATCATACTATTAGTGATTAAAAGTAAGTTTGTTCTGAGATGTTAATGCCCTGTTTAAAAGAAGTCTACAGAAGTTTCTTTAAAGCTGGAGAAAAAATTGAGAATGTTTTTTTTACATTTAATCACTTTTATATTGTTTGTTTTTCTAGAATGTTTCTGACTGAAGTGCTACTGGCATGAGTGGAAGAAGATGAGTTGTTATTCAGAATATTTTTTTAAATGAAGTTTAAGTTAACTCCAGATGAGAGCAGTCATTTTTACTCTGTAGTATAAGTTTTGTCTCTTCAGTTTAGCTGAGATTTCAGTCATTTGATCAAGTAGGAGAAATAGTATTCCGATTTAAGAAGGTGGTTACCCAGGTTTGGATAAACTCCAGTTTAGTGATCTATCATGCAATATCTCCACAGCAGCTGTTTCTCTTCAGTTTCCTTTATGGTGAGAGGAAAAATATATTTAGTTTTAGCAGAGACATCAACATGAGGTCAAGGTAAAATGTGAACTAGCCTACGTATAATAAATAGCTATCTGTATAGACCTGCATTTATTCATCCAGGCATATTATTGCAGGCAATACTGAAATGGGTGTTTTGTAATATTTGCCAGATTGAAATCTTATTTGCATAGCACTTTTAAAAAGTCATACTCAATAATTGCAAAGGAGTTAATATTTGTTGCAGGATGATTTGCACAAACGAAATAAGATTAAATTAAATTGGTTAAAATGCTTACTATCCTATAGCATAAAGCTTCTGCACATCCTCAGCAATACCATTTGAACTGGTAATAACCAAGAATCTCAGAACAAGTGTCAAGGACAGTATAGATATAGACTAAAGCTTATGCATTTTCTGCAACAGTGATTCCTTTTCTTCAGGCTTAATACATACTGGAGGATTAAGGGTGTTTGCAGACTGTCTTTGCATTAATTATGATGATGTCCTTCATGTCATTATGAGTCATCATGTAATTTTTCCTGTGCAGTACAATCTCTTTTCTAAAATCCTCTCGTTTTTCTTGGGCAACATTTTGAAATTTGTTTTTTTTTCACAGAAGACAGATTGGGTAAGATTGGAAGGGATCAACCTCCCTGCTAGGGCAGGGTCATCCTAGACAGAATCATATCCAGACAGTTCCTGAAGATCTCCAGTGAGGGAGATTCCACAACCTCTCTGAGCATCCTATTCCAGTGCTCAGTCATCTGCACAGTAAAGTTCTTTCTCGTATTCAGGTGGAACTTCCCATGCATCAGTTTCTGCCTGTTGCCTCTTGTCTTACTGTTTGGTACCACACTTAGTGGTACCCCCTTTTAGTTTACCCCCTTTGTTTTGTCTGAGAAAGTCTTCCTGTCCCCAGCTGTTTACATTGAAAAATCTGACTTCCACTTTGCATATGACTCACTTCACAGAAATATTTGTAAGTAGGATGTTGCAATGGGGGATACTGCAACATGTGTATCAGACAACAAGGCCCGTGGAAAAGAAGATATAGACTGATTCTTGGTAGATATTTTCAGAGATGTTTATTTCTCCAGATGCATGGCTGAGGATCTGCTGAGGAACTGCTCAATCACGGGACCCGAGGGTCCTTGCCCGCGCAGGGGAGCACAGAACAACCAATGGGGAACGAGGCTGACCAGGAGCAGGAAAACCCCGTGTCTCCCCTCCAGGGCCCCTCTCCCAGGACCACATGGCAGGGGGAAGGGACCCCAACAGTAGGATTTTTGCCAACATGTTACTTATTTATTTTCATCAACCAGAATACTGTTTAATAAAACTGTTGTAAGTTATGACTTTGAAACAAACAACATCCAAGAAACGTGAAAGTTTGTCTGATGCACTCGAATACTAGTGAAATGTAATGAACGCCAGTGCCATCTTTTAAAATACCTAGAGGTACTTCCTTCCCTTTTTCTTTTGTTCTTTTTCTGGTTTTTTTTCTTTTGTTTGTTTGTTGGGTTGATTGGTTTTTCTCATGTTTTGTTTTTTCTTTTTTTTAATTAATATTAAAAATATTTAATTTTAAGGCTAGTTGGTTTTACTTTTTTTTTAACAATGTAAAACTAATTTTGCTTTGTCATTTTTCTGTATAACTTAAAAATACTGCTCGCTGTCTTTGAAAACATGGGACAAGCTTATTGTTATATTACTCTCCAAATGACAGTCTTATTTTGCTGCCATTTGCTTTAAAATTCTCATAGGATAAAAACCTATCCTTAATTGCATTAGGCTATTGTAAGAAGAGTCACATAAAGACTTTTACATAGTAATTTGTTGCATTTAAAATGTGTTCCTGTTACATGTCAAAATGTGGGGTTCTATCCATATTTATGGTAAAGAAATTGTAATAAAAACAATAGAAACAATCCCAGCATTAACAATAATAGATTGCTTTCTTAGGAAACTGTTTCAGGATTCCTGGAACTAGTTCTTACCTTCCTCATGGGTACAGTGCAGCTTTGCCATGTCCTGAAGTCAGATACTCTTATTTCTTTCCAAAGTGTGGGATGGTGCTGTGCTCTGAGTCGTGCAGTGGTGTTGAGGGGAGAACACAGCTTTTATTGCAGCTCAGACCTACACATTAACGGAAGAGGATTTTTCTTCATAGGGCCCAGTATGTGGCTCAGACAATACACACTGTGGCTAATGTGGAGCGCTGTGGCTCCTGCCATTTGTGGCCCACAGGCATAGAGGACATGTGTGCACCAAGCAGGCAGCTGAGAAGCTGTGGTACTGGCTGTCTGGGTGTGTGAGGGATGCTTCTCACCTCACAGGACTGCAAACCTGAGGGCAAGCTCCATGTGCCTGATGCTCAAGGTGCGAGGCTGGGCAGTTCTCTCTGGCTTCAAATGAACTGTAGGTTCTTTATTTGTAAAACAAGGATGATCTTTGCTACCTTGCTCTGGGGAGATTAAATATGTTCCTGTTTAAAATTTGGTTTAATATGTTAGTTAGGTGTCTCTCTGCTGTTCCTAGGTTTTTGGTTTTTTGGGGTTTTTTTTTTTGTTTGATTGTTTTTGGTTTTTTTTTGTTTTGTTTTTTTGGGTTTGGTTTTTTTTTTTTTTTTTGTGTAAGGAACAAGTAGGTATTGATTTTCTGAATTTAAATTAATATAATAGTAAGTTTTCAAAACACACTGAAGGCATTTATAAGGGTCCTTTCATTGTGGAGCACGTACACAGCCACCTCAAAGCTGCTTTGAGAAGCTTCCAGTAAGAAGTTGTAGAAGCACAGGGGTGGAAGGATGATTTAAAATATGACAGGTCTAATAAGGTTCTTAGTGCTGAAGGGAATGATTATTTTGATGGCTAAGCTGAAAAACACAGGACAACAATAATATCTGTGTAAGAAACTCTCAGTGAAAATCAGTTCTATCCTCCTTTGGACTGAGTAGTCTGCAGTCGAAGACTGAGTCCACCAGTGATGTTGCAGTACCATGAACCTGTACCATTACTACACTTTAATGAGCTAGCTCAGGTTCTTGAAACAGTATGACCATGTTAGAATAACTCTCCCTGGGCTTTTTTGTCCTGCTGAGAAGCAGGATTTATTGCCTGGACAGACCATTGTTACTGCTTCCATGACTTCATTTATCTCCTCCAGGTTCACTGCAATGTGCCAAATAAATACCCAGCTGTCCAACTCTATAAGAAAACTGGCCTCATCCTTAAAAAAGAATTTTAAATGTACTTAGTGTGTAATTCACTGTTGAAAAATACCCCTAATGTGTGTATATAAACCACAGCTGGTTGAAGATCATGTAGAGTTTAATTTTGAAAATATTGACTTATCAAATGGATCTGGTTAGGGTTAAAGAGGCCAAAAATATATGACTTCAAGATTTTTTTCACTTACTCTGGGAGTTTCTTTTCTATTTCTATGCAGCTTGAAAACCCTATTGCCATTGATCCCTGCAAAATTATCAGAGCCTTTTATCTTTATTATCATTGCATCAATGCTGAGAACCTGGAGCTAACCAAGAGAAATGAAATTACTTATTTTGGGGTTTTGGCAGATAAACCACAAAATGCTACTGCCCCATTTCTGGCAAGAGCACGTGGTGATGCATGCAAACAAGGTCTGTTATAATGAACTGCTGGCCAAGAGGAGGCAGCAGAATTTAATCTTATGACTTATGTCCTCTTGAGCATATGGTGCTAAATGAGTATCTTTCACAGCCCAGCTAGTAATGAGAACTAATCTGAAGTGAGCTAGCAGCAAACTGCAACAGACCGAATAAGAGAGTCATATTCCATATTTTCAGTGGAGAGTTAATAGCATTTTTAAAATTTAAAGTACATTGTTGACATTTCAAGAGGTGGATATGAACCAGTGGAATGTCATAAAGCCAACAAAAGCCAGGAGGGGTCAAACAGTAGAAGGTTTTGGCATAATCAGCATTACCATTATGCTTTTGTTTATATCACGCTTCACTTGTATCATCCATATCATGACCACTGCAGCCTAATCAAATCTGTTTCTAATATGTTCTGGAAGCCCTTAAAACATTTGGATCTTGCATCTATTCTACCACTGAGACCCAAATGTGAAGGCTGAATGAAATAAGTTAATGTCCTGTTTTTAGATGAATATTTAAACCCCTGCACATACACAGAGAAAGCAATTATGAAGGAAAGGAAAAAAAAGGAAGAATTAATTGCTATATACACTAAAGCTGAGCAAATTACACATCCTTGAAGCTGTTTCAAAAAAGTAGGAATGCCTAACACCTAAATTGCATGGATAGTGGATTTTACATAAGTGTTAGCACAGATGCTTGTCAAAACATTGTTCGAAGGGATATAGTCAAAATTTATACCTTAAAGTACTGGAAAATTAGGAAAAGCCATCTTGACATTAAATTAAGTAATTTGTAGATATCCAGTATAAAATACTAAATATTTGCAGGAACATATGCTTGATCATTGTGTTCCAGTTGCAGATCAGGTGTGGTGTTGCTTTCTGCACTGACTGCTAACAGCAGCTGGGAGCCCTGCTCTTAAAATATTTTATGCTGGTGGTTCTGAGGAACAGAAGTATTTCTTCTATGTCTGGATTGCAAGAACATCATAGAACCAATAAAGGCATACTTAGGCAAACCACAGAGATGACAGCACTTGTATAAATGTACAGTGACAATCTGCATATGTTTGCAGGGCAAACACCTAATGCCTTGGGGAAGGGGAAGAAATACACACACACACACATGAACACATACGTATTTTATACATATATAAACTTTTTGGTCCAGATAGGTTTCACTCTGTAAAATTTCTGTCTTCCTACTAGAAATTAAATTATTTCTAATTGAACTTCTGGTGAAAATAATTTCTGGTTTATTGTGGGGGTTTTTTTACATCTTTGACAGACTTTAAAAAAAGGAGATTGAGCTATAATAATTTTGCATTTTATGAACTTGCATGTTTAACAAACAAAAAAGCATTTTCAACAATTTGCTTTCTAAAATGCAGGCCCAACTGCAATTATTGTGGTTATTTCATGGTGCTGGAATAAAATAGAAAATAAGAGAAGATTAATACTGGTAATACATGTTAGATGAAAAACAAAGGGATGACAGAAAGAGGGATGAATTAGGTGAGTATTGTATTATGCCTCTCTCCATAGAAATCTTATGTTCCTTGTATTTAAAATTATATGCACATATAATTTATGTAACACACTGTTTAGGTAGTTTCTTTAGAAGTGTAACATTTAGGCAGAACAAATTCCTTATTTGTCTTGCTTTTTTTTTTTTTTTTTTTTTTTTTGCTATGTGGTTTAGGTTCTTTGAGTCTACTTGGCCAGCAGAAAATATTACACTTTAAAAAATTAACTGTAACCTTGTTAAAACCGTAGGATTATTTGTGCTCCTCTAAGTAGGTGAACTAAACATAGGGCTTAAATATTGTGAAATCCATTCAATAAGAAATAAATAAGCCTTAGAAAAAAGTGCTGGTTTACCACACTCTTTTGGCCCTCAATCTACTCTCATCTCTTCTTTTTGTAAGTTTATTTCTACAGCAAAGGGTATTTACAGGTGAGCATTATGTAAGAGCTGTGAAGCTGTAACATTAGGTTCCTACATTAGGGCAGGGAAGTAAAATGGAGTGCAAGCACGTATGCATTTGTAAACACCATGTGTATTCTCATAGTGTTAACGATATAGAATCATAGAATTATTTATGTTGGAAAAGGCTTTTAAGATCATCAGGTCCAACCATTATCCCGGCACTGCCATTTCAACTACTAAACCATGTCTCTCAGTTCCACACCTACACATTTTTTAAATACCTCCAGGTGAGTCAACAGCTTCCCTGAGCAACATGTGTCAATGCTTGATAACCATTTTGGTGAATATGTTTTCCCAATTATTCAATTTAAACCTTCCCTGGCACAACTTCAGGCCATTTCTTCTTGTTCTGTCCCTGGTTGCCTGGGAAAAGAAGTAGATCCCCACCTGGCTACAGCCCCCTTTCAGGTGGTTGTAGAGAGTGATAAGGTCGTTCCAGAGTGTCTTTTTCCCCAGGCTAAACAATCCCAGTTCCCACAGATGATTGTCATAAGAATTGTGCTCCAGACCTTTCCCCAGCTGGACTTGCTTCAGCACCTCAATGTCCTTCTTGTAGCTGGGGGCCCAAAACTGAACACAGGATTTGAGGTGCTTTGTGTCCCAACTGAATGAGGTCCTCCAACCTTAATCAAATAGCATGGGGCTGTTCTGTTGTCCCTTGGAGATTTCTCTTATCATTTTTATCCATGCAAACGTATTTTAATTTGGATGCATTCCAGGGAGGCAATTAAAGAACTGCATAACTTTTGGTGTATTTTAATTTGTTCTTCAAAGCAACACTTGCTGATGTGGACTAATGAGCTTTTATGTGCCAGTGAAAGCACAGAACATGATGACAGATGGTAAGCCAGAAAAATTCATGTAGCTAAATACCCACTGTCATTGTTAACCTAGAGAGTGACAATTTTGGTGTCATTTTGTAGAGGATAGGAGAGTTTTCCTTTAGCTATAGCTAAGCGCTCAAGATATTATGGACTGCCTTTAGCATGGTGTAGTTAAACATGAAACATCCAACTGGCATATCAATGAGATAGTCCTGATGAATGCTACAAGTTCAGTTAGACAAGACATAAGGTTTGTGGCAATGTCACTGTGGAATATCTAATTTCTTAATCAGTGCCTCTGTCTTTCCTTATCCTCTCATAATGTCCATCAGTAGCCATTTATTCACATTAAACTTGTGGGGAGATATTTCAGATGTCTTATTAATAGTAGGGGGAAGAGAATCAAGCAAGTTCTGCCGATATTTCTGCTCAGTATTTTAAAGAACCTACAAAAGACACAATATGTCTTTTATCAACTAAGAAATATGTGCCTAAGAATTCTTTCAAACAATTGAGTTCTTGGTATCAGGAACATCAAAAGAGAAATGCAATTCAAATTAATGTTTCCATAAAAACAGAATTTAATGCAACTGCACAGGTTTAAACTATAATCTCTGCAATACAAAGAGAATTCTACTCTAAGAATTAAAATACCTGCAATTTTATTTTTAAAATACTGCTTCTTTTGTTGTGATGTTTTAATTATATTTTAGTTTATGGATTATATAATTTATCATGTCAGCAATGTGGAAGCACTGACTTGTCAATCTTTTCTCGAAATAAAACATTAAGATTTAGGGTAGGAGGTTGGGAAAAAGGAGGGTGGTATAATTTTAAAACAAAGCCAGTCTGAACACCCATCTTCCACCCAAATTACCAGTTATACTCCAGATATATGGTTCCTAAACACAGGCAATCACATTTGGCACACTGAAATTAACAAGTTTTTGGCAACTGATGGTAAAGTTTATTTTGAGGTGAAGTTTCTTATCTTGCATAGGCAAACATTTCATAGGGCATTGTAGAGAACTCCTTATCTCCACTGAAGAAGTTGAGATTCTTTTATTATTAATGAACATTTGATCTCTTTGGTGCTTTCTGACCAACTCTTTCTCTCAGATACTGTTTTCCCAAATGCTTTCTTACCTCAACCCAAAAGAGACAAAAGGTTTTTCAAAGAAATCACACATATATGAAAGCCAGTTAAATAAATGAACAGCTTGCCATTGTTACTAGCTGAAAAATTTTCAATGAAAAATATTTTTATGTATTCTAATATCTTTGAAAGCCCCAAAAAATTTAAGCCAAAATTGGTACATAAATTATTAAGTCCATATTGAGGTAAACAGAATGCAGGAACAGTTTAATCTTTTATCCTTATTCTGAGCAGCTGATGAAAATACTAGCAAGAACAACATCAGCCAAAGTCTCCTCCCATTAATCCCAAATGGTTCTCTGATTTCATGTTGACTGATTTTTGTGCAGCAGTCTAGGGGAAATATTTTTTATGCTACTTAATATACTTTTTTTATGCTACTTAATTGCAGAACTGACTCCATATGAGAAAAGAAAAAAGAAACAGAAAGTGAACGTTTTGCTGACTTTGCTTATAAGCTGTGCTCTTCCAGCTTAAACATCCACAATAAGGTCTCTCTCATTTTCATGTACAAAATATCTTCATACATTCTTCATGGAGATATTCTTGACTTTTCTTTAAATATGGCTTGGATTGTCTCATCCCTTTCATAGGGCTCAGATAGCAATCCTGTATTTAACCATTTCATGTCAGAAAATTTCCTGGCTGGAAGATTTCCATCACTTGTGTGTTGACCTGAGAACAGCTGATTTATTCCCCACCACCTAGTTTGCACTCTGCCTTTTTATTAAGCTCCATCTGACTGTTGTATTTCTGCACATTCAGCTATATCTGAAAAATACCTAGAAGCTCCAAATCTGACATTCAGGAGTGGATGCCTATATTGTCCCATTCTCTAGACACTACTGGATTGCCACAGCACTTTTTATGCTTTGCTTAATGCATGTTTTGTTTGTTTTTAAATATGGGCAATTGTCTGGAGGGTTCTTTTTTACAGTTCACAGCAGAGTTCACACACAGTTCACACACACAAACCCACTGTAGCCAGTCAAAAAAAGAGAAAAGCTACATGGTACTAAGTAATTACAAAGTAAAATAGAACAAGTGATTCCAAAATATTTCAAACAGATTGTCTGAATGTATGAAACATTTTTCTTCTCCCTCTTCTTCATTCTGTGATGTATTGCAAGTCTATCAAAAATACTGCATTGAACAGGAAAGAGAAGCCATCCAGAGATTTGGATAAATGTCATAATTAGAAATTGCATTCTACCCCTTTAAGGGTCTTCACATTTTCCTGATAAAATGATAAAAGAGTCCAAAATAATGCCCTACTTTTACTATGAGGACCTTTTTTTTTTCTCCAAAATGACAAGGTTTGCGTGGAGGAGGACACTGCAGAAATCTCAGCGGAAAAGAGGAAGAATCTGTGATGAGCAGAGCTCGAGGGAGAGGAAATAGAGAGCAATATAGGCTGTGTATTGAAATGAAGACTGATTTGATATTTTAAACAAGATCTAGAGTTGAAGGTTTTTTCACATGTTCAGCCTGCTGTCGTGCTTACCAGAACGCTGCTTTCTGAGAAAGATCACATCCAGGTTTGCAGCTTGACAGTCTGATACCTCTTTCCTTGGAAATGTCAGTACACTTCAGCTGCCAGCCCAGTAACAGTGTCAATAATCTCTCAGAGAAGATCAGTAATAATACCTGGATGAGAATGGAAGTTTGACCCTAGTGAGGCTGGGGTTTTATTACATGAGATTATTTTACTGATTATTTTTTCTTCTCAGCAAGATTTTAGATTGTGCATCAGTTCATTGAATCCATGTGCCTGATCATCACTTCTGTCTCCCTTCCCCATAATTTAATTAGCTTTACCTCCTCCTGATCTTATATTCTTCTGCGTGATGCAGAATTCTTGACCATCAGCCCAAATCCAACTTCTTTTTTGCTTTGATTTTGCAGCTGGCACAATTACTAACTTCTTTTCTTTCATCTCAAACTGAGTTCAATTGTAGACTATTTTTACCCTCCACCTTTCTCCCTCTGAATTTACTTTCTACAGTCATATAATATAAAATGCATCTTTGAAAAACAGCTCTGCTGACTTCATAGAGCTTTATAATGTGTTAATCATTCCAAGATTTAAAAATTGCAACAAGGTTTCAACAAAATATTGAAAGCAATGTAAGCTTTTATGTAGGAAATATACTTTGTTTTCCTTTCAAATTATTTTGGAATGACATAACTATAAGAAGAAAAGAGGGCATCAAAATAAAGCTAGGTATTATATACATCAAAATTTCATCTCTACGATTACTGTTCAAAATTATTGAGAGAGATATGTCTGTTTGGAGGATTAATCAAAGACTTTTTTTTGAAGTTCATCATAGAAATGGAGAAAAAGATTTTTCCTTCATTCTGCCGGTAATTGCCTTCTGGATAGTTCTAAATCATCTCTGCTCAGGGATGGCCTTTAAATCCACGTCACAAGAACATCATCCTGGGCCCCATTTCCCTGCTATTGCAAGACAAAAGAAAACATTTTTTATGAAAGGGGAAGAACAATGGCAAAGTGTCATTGCCCTTGTGATTCCTGAGAATTCAGTTTTCCCTCTGTTTCGGCAATAAGGGAGGAGTGACCATACCTAAGGAATATCAGAAACACCAGACATAAGGATTTTTGTCAAGACCCACTTTTTTAATAATAAATCTGATTTTGTGTTGAACATGTGGGTACCATTTTCCAGAAAACCGAAAAGGTGGCAGGAAGTTTCCTCTCCTTATATAGAAACAGTTGACTTTAGCTTTAGATTCAGTGGATCTTTTTGTATGTATTTGTTGAGGCCGACAGCAGGTTTGCAGGCTTCACAGACCTTAATTTGGACATGATTAACTTCTATTCATGAGAAAAGCCCGTGAGAAGAAAAGCAGTTAATTTTTATCCATGAGAATATAGTATAAACAGAAGCATGAAGAAGGAGAAAAACAGCAACATATCTGCAGCTGTTATTTTCCTGAATGCTTGAATACTTATGCCATAAGTAGCCAATGACTATATGTTTTAGTTAATAGTAGCCAGTAAGTCTATTGTAGTAGTTTAGCAGCCAATGAATCTGTAACACGAATGATAACATACACAAGGTGTATAAAAGAGGCTGCTTTGTTTAATAAATGGTTTTTTCACTTTATCCGAGTCACTGTCTGTCTGTGTTATGGCCACCCCAACAGCGACACGTATTTACTACAGTCCGTAAAAAGATGTATTATCAACCCCTAGTGCTGCAGCTTTTAGAGAAAGGCAATAAATATATAGCCTTTTGAAGAAATAAAAATGTTTTCCCCTTAATCATCCAAAAATAACAACTCAGATTGAAGACATGAGGGCACTTGACCTGAACCTTTTTTGTTCCTGATGAATTTTGGGTTTTACAGGTTACTTAATCTGCTACAACCTGAAAAATCAATATCTTCATATTTTACCCTAGCTACCCAGTGCTTGCCTCTATATATCTTCCTGTCAGATAGAAGGCTGTGAAGGTGATAAGGAATCTTGAACTTGGATTAGTACTTTTCACAATGTAGATATGTGATAAAAAAATGTCACACCAGGTCAATCAGTCTTCTGCAGAGAAGTGAACTGAATTTAATTTTGGATTTGGCAAGATCTTGAACTGACCAGTGTGGTGGGAGAACCTAGCCCATTTTCACATTTTTGTACTTGAATGAAGAAAGATGACAAAAATAAGAAGACAGTGTTTACTGAACTTCATTGCAGCTAGACTTTTATTTTAGCTGACCGAGTAGAGATTCAAAAGTAATAAAAAAATAATGACCACAGTACATGAACTGGCCTGGATGATTGTGCAAGTTTCCTGCATCTTTCCCCTCTATCCTGCTACATTATAAAAGCAGTAGCAATGGTCATTAAAGAGAAAATATGCCAAAACACCTTCTCAGACTACGCTGTGCTATTTATATAGCTGTACTTTTGTGTACAGTTTTTATCTGTGTCTGGTAAACTAACAGTAATCTGTGTAACATTTTGAAAATATGAATAGGAAATATTTATGACTGCCACAAACCCAGGATCAGTAAAATGATATCTAAGTGTTTAAACTTACTTAATCTCAAAAATCTATCAGTTCAAAAAGATGAGGGAACTTGTGTCCAATGCTAGCACATGAAATGATAGGAAACATTAGCCAGTATGGGTGTCTGAGGAATATTACAGAATATATTAATATAGATGTATAACTATAGCTATGTTGCTACAAAGTGTGTTAAGGGCCATAAAAAGCTATTAATTCTTTATAGAGATAATTATTTAACCAGCAATACTTGAGGTAGAGGTTTGATATAAATTCAAATTATTTGCTTATGCCTTACTTTGCCAGTTTGAATAGAATCTGCTAAAAGGGCTATTCTTTCTCAAAAGTATTTTCCTTCTACATAACTTTATTTTTGTTCTCATCACTGCAGTAAATCCTCCCTTATTTTGAATAGTGATCAGCAGTCTTATCCAAACCATTCTTCATTAAATGTGAGAGCCTTTTCATATCTCCACTAGGGCTTTCTCAGCCCCTGTGATTTAGTAAATACAGATCTCTTAGTAAATTAGGCACCTATGAGTAGTCAGCTTCAATCACAGGAATCACCATTTCTTTGTGGATATGTAGTAAATCATATACCCAGCTCTCACAGTAGAAGCCTGAAGTAGAGGAGAGACATAATGCAGTATTTAAGATATTCATGCTTGGTTATCTTAAGCTCAATATTCATTGAAAGATTTGTTAATGTTCAGCTCTTCTGAAAACCAGTCATTTTATTAATTGCCTGACTAGTGACTTAGTTTACAATAGATTTAGATAGATTTTAGTTGAACAAACACACCGCCCCTTCGGTGGTTATTCGTATCAGCTGGCTTAAAGGTGACATGCTACTTGTGGTGTTCTCATCAGATTTTGCTTTGACTGAAACTGCCTACAGCTGTAAATTTAAATCTGTAAATGTAGAGGTACTCATGTAAAAGGCAGTTATTCACAGTGCTAATTTGGGAAATAGTTGCTGCTAGTTTTCCTTCTCAGGTACTAAGAAAAACTAGATTTTCCTTAATTTTCAAAATAGTGAGTATTTAAATTTTTTCAGTGAGTATTCCAGGTAAATGACATCTCTGTCTTTTTCCTATGTTAATACACAATGGTTGATAATTAGTTTTCAGAACTTATAAAGCAGTTTCATGGAAGGAAGGGGAGGGAGAATCTGTTCCTTTGTTGCATAACCAGAGGTTTATTATTGATAGATGAACTCTATGCATATGGTGCTATTTAAAATATTGTGTTTAAATCATCCAGCTCCCACATACAGTCTCATTCCCACAAATAGTCCGAAACTGGCTCTCAGCTGTAGTATTGTTTTGCTCATTATCATAATTACAAATATTTTTCCTAATCTGGAGTACATATACAGCTTAATAGTATGTTTCAGGATGAAAATATATTTCTTGTATTAATCCTGAAAAAGTGTCTCTTGAGAGGTTTTATTGAATATTAACAACTTCTGATCCCTCAAAAATATTTGTTGTTATGTATATTTTTATGTCTGTATTGGTAGAAATCTTTAAAAAGCCTATTAGACTTTAGCGATAAATTTTAGAAGCAATGGGGAATTTTACTGCTGTGAGTCACACAACTATAATTACTAAGTCTAAAGTATTTCTTGTTCAAAACTTCTTTTTCAAAAAAAGTTCAAATATTTATCTTAAATTTCTGATAAATTTTCCATCTCTGTCCTTTATGTTCAAATATCATATTTATAATCAACTTTTTTCTAAATGCCAGAGCTAAAATTAGAATCACCTTTGTGCTCAGGCCAAGTGGCTTAGAGCTTTACAGAGTCATCCACTACCTGAAAACCTTGAAATGTATTTTAAAAACCATTCAGGTTGTATCATAAACCTGCTCTAACAGCATGTTGCTTTGTTAATACTTTCGCAAGAGATTGTTTTTCTTATCTAATTTTAGATGCAGTTCCACATTATACAGATGTTGCACTTTTGTTTTCCTCTGAAATGCACATTTGAGGGCTTTTTATTTTTTAGCTGGTTTTTTTTTTAAGGAAAAATATTTTTTTCCTACCAAGCCACCAACAGGTATTACTGCGGAAATGCAGCCAAATGAGGTTCCTACTGTTTTAAAAACATTTTTACAAGCATATTGTGCCTTTTCATGACTCAATCAATTCTTCTAAACGACATTTTTATAGCTGTTTATTTGTATTCCATGTTTATATTTTCATGCATTTAAGTTTTGTCCATATTTGTTTTTTCTGTTTCAATTATAAATGATTACCATTTTAATATAATGCAAGACAGAAAATATCAAAATATTAGCACTTTTTATCTAATAATCTCAAACTATTTTGTAGCATTAATGAATGCTAGTTTACAGCATTTTTTTCTGATATAGATAATCCTTGTCATTTCAAACCATTCAGCAGACTGGAAAGTAGATGTACAGTAGGATTAAGTAACTTCCTCAGGATTAGCCATGAGTTACACAGCTATTTTCTTTCAAGCAGGAGGAGCACAGCTAGAAATACTTCCTCTGTGTATTTGAAGGGAGCAATTTATGTCTCATGTGAGTACAGGCTTGACAGATTGTGCTTTTTTTTTGTCTACAGTCTTTAATGGGTATCTGTAAACCACAGGTGGCTGGTAGATTGCAGCCTGGTGTCCATGACTCCAGGGTATGTTTACACCATAGGTAGTGGAACAACTGAAGGTTGCATTTACTGATGGAAATTTGAATCCCTTGTCTGTAACACTGAACAACAGTGTAGCCATGGCAACAGGTCCAGCTGTGCACATGTTGAGCATGTTTATAGAGGGTGCTGAGTTCTGTCCTGTGGTGTGTACACAAGTGGAAATGTGAGGATTTGACAAAAACTACTCCATGTGTATCTACACTGGGCACAGTCATTCCTTGGACTGAAGAGAAGAGGGAACTCTGGGGACTGTGCACCCTCTCTGAGACCTCTTGCTCTGAGAAGACCCAGACCCCTTACAAAACTCTCACTGGGCTCCATTGAAATGCAACAAAACTACAACAAAGTCTTGTGGTTCATTAGTACAACTTACGCCTTTCCCTGATTTAGACTTCACCATGGGCAACCTTGTAAAGATGCTCCAGTGACCAAGTCCAAAATATACTGGTACAAAAAAACATCAAAACACTCCCCCCACCAAACCCCAAACAAACAAACAAACAAACGAAAGCTACAAATCACTTTTTGGATCCTTTTGTTGTCTTTCCTTCTTTATGTAATTTTTTTTCTTTGAGATACTCATTGTAATGCTTAAAGATATTATCTTTTTTTTGTTGTTTCAAAAGTATTTGAATCAAGGCAGAAGCTAAGTGACAATAACTATTATTGCAGTTTTTACTAGAAATGCACAATACTTAGAAAATAGAAGCACATGGATGGATGGATAGACGGACATTATGATTTTCTTTAGCTCTTATTGTGACATCTGATGCTGACAAACTGTAATTACGGAGGACATGATAATTATTTTGATAGGAGGAATTATCTAGCTTCTATTTATATTATAATCTTTCTAAAGATTCATGGGCCAGAATTCTCTTATGGACTGAAATCAAGATCCAACTTACTTCATCTTTGAAATCTAAACACATGGGGTTTTTCTATTCATTTTTCCCATTGTTCTGAAAAAGGGAACATCAAAAGTAAAAAATGTGTCAATACAGAAAGACTTTAATGAGGATACAGGTCGTTAAGAAATACCATCTTGTGCTTCAGGAAATTATTGCAATGTTATCTTTCATAAATGGATGGTGATGAAAGCAAAAAAAAATTTTTTTCTAATGGCTGTAGGACAGGGAATTCATGCACTGAAATGGAGATTTCTGGCTTCCAATCATGTGCACTTATTGTCTGCCAGAACTGGCCAAGCTGTAGCACCCTTTGCCTAGGATAGGTATACAGTCAGGTGGATATGTATGCTACCTTCCCAAGCTCCTCACTTTATACCGCTTTGCAGCCTCTAAAATGTGTGCCTGCTGTTAAACAAAAAACAACACAACTTTTTGCACAAGTATCTTTCCTCTTAGCAGTACTTGCATACTAATTCTGACTTCTACTCTTTACTTTCTTGTAAAAAGCAAGCTGGTATGTGTCGCAATACTTGATCAAAACATCTGGAGTGGTTATCAACGGATGGAAAACATATGTAAGGATAATTCTTCTGACAGGTTTTCATCATTACCTCTGTCTTAATTTTTGTGATTTAAGAGAATTGTAAGCACATTTATCTGTGAGAGACTGAAAGT
This sequence comes from Corvus brachyrhynchos, assembly GCF_000691975.1. Lineage (NCBI taxonomy): Eukaryota > Metazoa > Chordata > Aves > Passeriformes > Corvidae > Corvus > Corvus brachyrhynchos. The sequence continues at coordinate 970,466 of NW_008239054.1, read as the reverse complement.
CAAGTCAAAAAAAGAGGTTGTACACGAGTGCAAAAGCCAGAGGTTTTCTTGAAAGAGAAGTCGAATAATTTCTGCCTTCTGGTACTCAGGCAGGGGATGCCTACAACTGAAAAGATGGATGACTAGACACAGGCACTGCAATGGACAGAATCCATTATGCAAACCAGGAAGACTTTGCTCCAGAAAGGTAAGAATTCTTGGTGTATTGCCATGAACCCCTCAAGCATTATGAATTGGTAGTGCAGGGAGAGAAGATCTGTGAAAATAAGTTATTTTTTAATCTATGAATTATCAGAATATTCTAATGCTAGTCAAAAGGACTGCATAAATGTTGCACATTTCTTAAATATACAGTGTGTATTGTATGAGTTGCTCAGTGAATTAAATCAGACCAAGCTGCTTCAGGCTTTATATAAATTCTGTTTAAAACACAACCCTCAGATACTAACCTCAAGTATGAAGTACTTCAGAGGATCCTCATCACCCTAAGGTATCCCTCTAATCTGTGCACTTCCACATTATGAGAGTGATGGCCTGAATTACCTAGAGGAAATGCTTTCTCCTCTCCACTGATAGGGAGACCCTGTGGAAGCCAGGCATCTCAATTTAATGCCTACAGTTAGATGAAAGCAACTTAAATTTGAATGCACCAAAAATTTGCATATGTGTAGTGATGCTCAGTGTATAGATGATTCTACATCCTGTTCAGACATCTTTTTAAAATGGGAGCAGGGTAGGTTTTCCATACCTTTATATACAGCAAAGCATAAGATGCCCTCTCAGATTTCACAGTGATAATCTATATTTGCCTTGGAGTCACTCCGTATCAGATAATGAAATTCTAAATGATGGAGGCAGATGCTTTTTTTGCTTTCATAGTATGGTTTAGTACTGTTTAAAACTGTGTTACACATGTCTTTGGATTAAGACCTTCACATGACAATATTTCCCCATTTGATGTTTCTCAAAATTTGCAGTTCCAATATTTTTATTCCAATACTTGCATTTCCTTGAGGGGATGATTTGTACTCTACTCCTACTACCAGTCTCTTCCACTCTACAAAGTAATTTCTCCCTTTGTCTTCAAGATGTCAAAGAACAGCTCAAACTATGTCTTGTTTTTGGAAGGCTTATTCCATTTTAGATAGTTTCTTGATGAACTGTTAACCAGTTTCTGTGGTACTGGCCAGAAGTAAACTGGTTTTTTTTATTATTACCTTATTTCAGCACCTTGAGCTCCAGTTCAGCTCTAAAATTAGAAATTTGACAAAGCTTCAGGTTTCTTTCTGGTTTAGCTGAAATCACTTAGTCTTTTCTGTATTCTAGTGCTACAACCTAAGGCAAAATGAAACCATGATCTTTTGGTCCTGTAAGTTGTCCCTTTTGCCCTCCTGTTTTGGAAAAAGTTGGAGGTAGAGGATGATTGTGAGAAGGGAGACAGAGCAATAAAATCTATGGAAGCTACTATTAGACTGTTTTTCAGATGCATGTTAATTGTTTCAATAGCTACCTCAAGCATGTTACACTAGAATATAAGTAGTTAAATCCTAACAATGAATGATTTTCAATATACATGAAAAGAGAGACACAGCCTAAATAAATTGGAATCTAATTAGATCATTAATTGTCTTATTTCTTGAAATGACTTGAAAATGTATGAACTTAAAAGGACCAAGACAAGATGTATCAATAACTACAACTGTATTTGAGAGTGGTCTTGTTTTGATATGAAAAATTGTAGTGTGGAGTGAAAGAAGAGCAGGAAAAATAGAAGAAAAAAGGATAAAAAATGGTCCCTCTAATTTTATGTTTCCTAATAATTAAAAATATTTCTTCATAATATATTAATATTAATATTAACATTGTTATTTTATACTATTTATAATATAACATAATTTAATATATTATAATATAATAGCATTAAATAGTATATAACAGTATAATGGTATTCATATAATATGTTATCATGGTATAATAGTATATAATAATAAAGAAAATAAATTTTGATAATTTTAAAAAATATATTATTAAACTTAATTTTAAAATAAAATTTAAAATATTTTCCAGAATATCAGACTGTTTTCTGAGAAAAAAACCGGTATTTGTAAAATACAG